>NC_142465.1:24242424-24545454 GCF_049115385.1 Moschus berezovskii | reverse complement strand
GCAGGAGAATTCTTTACCACTGAACCACCTGGGAAGCCCTATTATGTTGGTATTTTTCCTATAATCAGTATAAAGTGTTTAAGTTAATGTCCATCATCTGTATCAAAATATAAACTTTACCATTTGTAAAATGACCTTTGTAACAACACCTACATCATACAGAAAGTCTGAGATTTAAAGGAATTATTTTATGCAAAGCAGTCAAATCAGAAAAAATATCTTTTAATAGTTAAGATTTTTGGTTTTTATTTTATTCTTATTTCTAGTGTTTATATTCTTTTCTATATGGTTTGCTTTATCTGATCTTATATTGCTTGGTATTTAATATGCATATGTCTTATTTTCAGTTAACCGATGAATACTTATAAGATTTTCAATATTGTATTTACTTCCTGAAATCTTATTGTCAAAAGTATAGAAAGGAGAACTTTTACTGAGTTTTACCTGAGAGAAGGAATTCAGAGCATTCTGTCCTCCCCCATCACCATCCTTACTACAATTAATGCTGTTGATAATTCTGGAACCTCATTTATAGAATTAGTATTACCTGATCATTTCACGGTATTGCTCTGCTTTTGTAAGGAATTTGTGTTTCACTGAGTTTCATAACCACATTATTCTGACATTTACATGGATTAATCTTAGTGCTCAATGTCACTAATAATCCTAAAAGGATAATATATCTTTTATTATACAACTAGGATGTTGACATTTGTAGAGTTATGATACAGAAATTCCCATCACCACAAGGATCACTCATACTGCCCTTTTAAGGCCCCAGTCACTTTCCTTCCACCCCCTCCTCCTGATCCCAAGCAGCCACTAATCTCTCTTCCATTTCTATACTTGTCATGTCAATATGTCATGTAAATATATTAAAACTATGTAATTCTTTGGGGATCAAGTTTTTCCACTCAGCATAACTCTCCCCAGGTTAATCCAGGTTGTCACGTGGCTATGGGGGTTTTCATTTGGTGAAGCACATCCAGTTTGTATTGTTTGTGGCTATTATGTATAAAGCTGCTATCAACATTTATGTACAGGTTTTCATGTGAACGTAAGTTTTCAGTTCTCTGGGATAAATGCCCATGAGTGCAACTGCTGGGTCATATAGTGGTTGCGCTTCTAACTTTTAAAGAAGTTGTCAAAGCGCCTTCCAGAGTAGATCCAGAATTTACGTTCCATCAGCAATGTCTGAGTGATCTGGTTCTACCTATTCTGGCTAACATTTGTTGTTGTCGCTATGTCCCTTTCCTTTTAGTTATTGCAATGACTGTGTAGTGATATCTTACTGCAAATTTAATTTGTATTTTTGGAATGGATAACAATGTTGAATATATTTTATGTGTGTATATTCTGTTATCTGTATAATGAAATCTGTGTATTCTCTTGGTAAAAGGCTTCTTCATGTATTTTGTGTATTTTTAAATGGGATTTAAAAAAAAATTGACTGATGAATTCTGAGATACTTTATATTTTCTAGATACTAGTTGTTGTTGGATAAGTGGTTTGCAAATGTTTTTCTTTCACTTTGAAGTTTGTCTTTTTTAATACTGCTAACTTGAGATAGCAGTATTGGAGCACTGGAGTGGGTTGCCATTTCCTTCTCCAGGGGATCTTCCCGACCCAGGGATTTAACCTGGGTCTCCCTCATTGCGGGCAGACTCTTTACCATCTGAATCGCCAGGGAATCCTAACACTGCTAACAGGATCTTTCATAGAACAAAATGTTTAATATTTATCATTTAAATTATCAATTATTCTTATTGTGGTTGTACTGCTGGTGTCAAATCTCAGAAACAAGCATGCTTTCTTAGCGCTAGATCCCAAAGATTTTCTCTTCTGTTTTGTTTTTTTCTAAAAGTTTATATAAAGTTTTACATTTTATATTTGAATGTGATCCATTCTGAAGTAATCTTTTAATAAAGTGTCAGACCTAAGCTGTGGCCCATTTTTGCCTATGGATGTGTAAACTGCTCCATATTTGTGGAAAGACTACCCTTCCTTCACTGTATTTCTTTAGCATCTTTGCCTTTAATAATCAGTTAGGTTCATTTGTGTGGGCGTGTTTCTGCTTCTATATCCTTTTCTATTGATTCATGCTTCTATACCCATGCTGAAAATATTTATACTATAACAGACTTTGAAATCAGTAGACTGATTCCTTGAACCTTATTCTTCTTTTTAAAATTGCTTTTAGCTACACTCGTTCCTCTGCCTTTCTATATAAATATATAATTTTGGTAATAAACTTTTTCATGTCTACCAAAACAAAATCTTCCTGGAATTTGTTATAACTCATGTTAAACCTGTATATTAATTGAGGATAACTGACATCTTTACTGTTAAATCTACGAACACAACATGACTATTTATTTACGTCTTGTTTGACTTTTCCATCTATTATACAGTTTTCTGCATCGATTCACTATACATACTGTTAGACGTATCTAAGCCTTTTTCCCTCTCTTCCATCATTTCTTCTTCATCCTCTCCCTCACTCTTTTTCATCTTCTGGGTGGTGGTTTAGTTGCTAAGTTGTGTCCTACTCTCTTGCGACCCCCGTGGACTGTAACCCACCAGGTTCCTCTGACCGTGGGATTTCCCAGGCAAGAATATTGGAGTAGGTTGCCGCTCCTTTCTCCAGGGGATCTTCCTGACCCAGGGATCAAACTTCTCTCTCCTGCTTGCAGGCAGATTCATTATCACTGAGGCACCTGGGAAGCCACTCTCATCTTCTGATTGTAAATAGTACTGCCTTGCAAATTTGGGTTCCCTGTGTTTATGGCTAGTATATAATTGATTTTTGCATGTTTACTTCTTATCCTGTGACTCTATTGAATTCATTAAATAATTATAAGTACATTTTTATAGATTCCTAGGGATTTTCTATGTACATTGTCTCCTGCAGATAGGGAGAATTTTATTTCTTCTATCTTCATAATTTTTATTTCCTTTTCTTGCTTGATTGCACTGGCCAAAATTTCCAGAGCTATTGAGTAAGAATGATGAGAGTGCGCATCCTTGTCTTGTTCGTGATCTAAAATGGAAAGTATTTAGCCTTTTACCACTAATATAATGTTATCGAAGATTTTCTGTAAATGTTCTTTATTGAGAATGGACGTTATCTTCTATTTCTATTTTATTCTGAGGATTTTTACCATGAATTAGTGTCAAATTTTATCAAATACTTTATCTGCATTGTGTTGTAAATATATAATTTTCTTTTTTGATCTGTTAATATAGTAGGTTATACTGATTAATTTTCAAATATTGAGCCACCAGTGTTTGTATCATAGAGTAAACTCAATTTGGTCATGATGTATAAGTTCTTTTATACATTGATGAATTCTATTTGCTATTTTCTTAGAGATTTTTGTGCCTATGTTTGTGAGAAATATTGGTCTGTATTTTATTTGTTTGTTTTGGTGCTAGTTTTGGTATCTGCTTCATGGAATGAATTGGGAAGGGTTTCTTCCAATAAATTTTCTACAAGAGTTTATGTAAAACTAGTGTTAATTATTTTTTGAAACTTTGGTGGTTTCTCCACTGAAATCATCTGGACCTGGATATTTTCCTTTTATTTATTTAGTTTTTTGAGTTTATAAATTATAAATTCAGTGACCTTAATTATCATGGTACTATTCAAATTATCCATTTCAGTTCAGTGAGTTGTACTTAGTGATTTTTACATTGTTTATCTCTTTTCAACTTCATTGCTTTCAACTCTCATATTTATTATTTTCTTCCTTTTCCTAGAAGGGAGTGATTATTTTGAGCTTGTTTCTCTAGGTTTGTGCAATAGGAGTTCAGATTATTGATTTTAGACTTTCTCCTTTTTTACAATGTATGCATTTAGTTCTGTAAATTTCCTTCTAAGTAGCTTTAACTGTGTCACACAAACTTTGTTATGATGTATTTCCATTTAAAGTTTGCTTCAATTTAATGTATTGTTTTTTAATTATCCTTGAGACCTTCTCTTTGACCCACAGATTATTCAAAAGTGAACTGTTTAGACTCCAAGTATTTATTTATTTAACAAAGTGATGTGGGCTTTTTCTGCTTTTCTTGAGATGATCATTTATACTTTCTGCTCTTTTCAAAGAAGTAATTATTTTAAATTTATCAGTCGACTTTATTTTGTCTTATGGAATTAATTTCTGATTTCAACTTTATGTTTTTCAATGATAATATCGCAAGTGCTAACATTTTTACTGTACTGTTCCAGTTACATTAAAATATAGTTTTTTTCCATTTTTAAATTATTTTAATAATTATATTTAGAATTCTGTATTTCTATCTGATTAGTTTTTTGACTACTATTTTCAGACTTTTAAACAAATATTTCTTACATTATAATTCAGTTATTAGGACAGCAATTTTTCAGTAGCCAAAGAATTACCTAGTTTTTTAAAAAATTATCAATTACATAAAATGATTCTAATTTTTTGAAGTTAGTTTCTAATTATATGGTATTTTGATTCATAAATGTTATTTTTTGAAGCTCATTTATGAGAATTACTTACACATTCTTGATATTTGACTTTTATTAGTTCCTTTTGATAAAAACTTCTTAGATTTAATGAAGGGAAATATCTTTTCCTGTGTTTGGACAGCATATATCAAGCTATAAAGTAGGACATTAGTAAATCTTATATTTATGACATTATCATAATCAGGATAATTACTTGTTGCACCACCTCACAAGCAAGTATGCAACTGCAAATGATAATGTTTAAGTGCCTTAAATTCTAGGAGAATAAATCTCTGCCTACAAGCCAAGTAAGGTAAAAGCCCTGTACTTCTCTTTATCTAGATATCTACCAGAGTCTACCTCACATGGTCAAGAGTACCTGATGATGTGCCCTGTATACAATGTATACTGCAGGATGGGAGACATGATAAACCCAAGAAAGAATCAAGCTATGACAATTCAGTGTGGGTACCTTCCTAAGTTCTCCAGGAGTCTCCAGAATTGCTGCTAACAAGACCTTTGACCAGATAAAGTATTTACCCTAAACATGTTCACCATGTGTAGAGTTGTACTGGGAAGCATAGTCAAAGAAGGCTTTTTCATCATAGTAATGTTTTAATATTTTTAAGGAAAATATATAGTGTGTTATAATTTAAAGTTCATAATACAAAGGTAAAATAATACCTCTGTTATTTAGCAGCTCTCTTGCAATTTGATAACTTTTATTTAATAATTGTATCATTTTATCACCCTCTAAAAAAGTTACTATAAAATTCTTCATAAGGCTGATCAATATAATGAATAATTAAGAGTTTGAATTCTGGAAACAGACCACATCCTTTGAATCAAGACCTCTCTATGTAGTAATTGTGTGATGTTTTGTGAAAATTAAACTATAGATGGCGATCATAATAGTATCTACTTCACTAGGTGATTTTGTATATCAAATAAAATCTTGTACACTAAGTCCTTAGTATATACACTGGCATGAAGGAAATACTCAATAAAGCTCAGGATTATCAGATAATACATAAGAGAAATCAGGCATAAGAATAAAATTTTAATGTCATAATTATTCATGTCCAACAAGGGCAAATTTATTTTTATGTCTAATGCTGTTTTATACATTTGGCAACTTTTTATTCATGTGTCAGAATTATGTTTTTATTTTAAATTGCTAAAAGTCATAAAGATTATAATGGTTGGTGCTCTGTGATGACCTGGATGGGTGAGATGGTGGGTGGATGGGGGTTGGCTGGGAGGGAGGTTCAAGAGGGAAGGGATATATGTATACATAAAGTTGTTGACTTCGTTGTACAGCAGAAACTAACACAGCATTACAAGGCTTTTATATATATATATAACTGTGAATATATATATACACAGAAAGAAAAGTGAAGTCGCCCAGTCATGTCCTACTCTTTGCAACTGCATGGACTGTAGCCTACCAGACTCCTCCATCCAAGGGATTTTCCAGGCAAGAATACTGGAAAAGGCTGCCATTTCCTTCTCCAGCAGATCTTCCCGATTCAGGGATTGAACCCGGGTCTCCCGCAAGATAGGCAGACGCTTTACCATCTGAGCCACCAGAGAAGTCCATATATATATAGATACACACATATATACAACTGAATCACTATGCTATACATAGAAATTAAGACAAAACTGTAAATCAATTATACTTCAATAAATAAATAAATGAAGTGAAAGAAAAGATTGTTACTGACCAAAACTTTACTTAATTCGGTAGTTTAAGAAAAACTGAATGTCTCTTAGCAACCGGGGCTGATGATATCTCTGAGAAGAAACATTTCATCTGTTCTCAAATCTCTTTCTCATTACTGAAACAATATAGATATAATTAAGGCCGTTGCCTGGGATTCAAAGTGATATAAGAAAATAGAATGACTGCAAATTGTCCTTGGATGAGGTGATTTGCTCTTGGTGAGCACATTGGCTATACATCTGAGCAGCAGTATGATAGTCTAATTTTTTCCCCTGTAATCTGGTATATCAAGGGCTGAAAATTTGTACTGCGCTTGGTTCTTAAAGTAATCAAAAAAGGAAAATGACTCTGAAGTTTTCTTGGAGGAGGCTTAGTTAGGTACATAAAGCAAAACTTTTTTCTCAGAATACTTGATCTTAAAAAAAAAAAGATTGGGGGACTTGGAATATAAGAATGCAATTTTCTGGGACTACAAAAATCACATGTTAAATAAATCAAGGAAATTGAATTGAAGTGCTCCTTTTTAATTCAGTGTGAAAACTCATCATGAGAAAGGAAAGCTAATATTCCAACAACAATAATGACTCAGTTTTGCAATAAAAAGAGCTATGTTCAACCATCTCATTCTCTGTATGTTTTTTAAAATAGTTGATGAGGAAATGAAAACTAGGATGCTTTTTGTTCTTTTCATTTGAAAATTCCAAACAGGCACTCATCAAATAAACCTATATTTATTTTACTTCCAGTACCCATTAAAATATGTGAGGAGCCTGATATCACAATGGGAACTAAAGGAAGCAGTTACTACGGTAGGCTTCTGAATAAGAGCCAGCTGAGCACTCTGCATTTTCTAAGCAAAACCACTCTTTGAATTAAATTATTTCCATAGCAATTTAGCAGCATGAGCAGTTAGAAAAACTGGTCCCTAAAATAACTGTTATTATGTACATCCATAGAAATGGTGAGTCAAGATAAGGCAACAAGGCTTTACTGAAGTTTGAGGTTTGAAGTATTGATTAAGGTTTGAAGAATCATGGAGGAAATAGCAATTAAACTTAAAGAGTACAAAAAGGCCTTTATTTTTCTGGCTGATTTCCTATTGGTAATACCAAACAATCTTGAGCCTGTGAAATTCCGTTAATTTCTAGAAATATTTTTGACAACAATATTCCCAAACTTGGGAAAAATATCAGTGGGATTCTTACTGTTTTCTTCTCAGCTTCAGTCTATAATGAAAATTGTAACTGATTCTTTCTACTCAAATCCTTTCTTTAAATATTTGTTGAGAGCACACTTTAGTTTCCTGATTCCTGGTAAAATATTGTCACTTGGATATTATACTAGATATCATGGTTTAGATATTCGTCACAGCTATCTTTCTCATCTTTAAAAACTCAGATGTGAGATAAAAATAAATATTTTAAGAAGTTCATGGAGCTGTGACAGAAGCTATTAATAGGCTTCAGATGATTTTAAATATCACTAAGTTTTGGGAAATTGATGACAGGAGGTCCCTGAAGTACTCAAATATTCCTATCTGCATCACTTGTCACTCTGATTTTCAAAAAATAGATCAAACACAAAGAATTTAACTTGAAAAATTAGTATAACATTAAAAAATTGACAAATATGTGTATACATAAATATATATAGAGATGGATGGATGGATAAGTTGGTGATAATATGATTGTAAAATATTATCTCTTTTCCACTTGTAATTATTTTTCTGGATTTCACTATTTCTTTCAATGGAACTATCATTCTTTTCACATATCAAGTCTCTACAATTTTCCATTTTCATTAAGCTTACATTTTAATGGAGATATCAAAAATACTTAAAAATACTAAATAAGCCCAATATGTAGAATATCAGTGATGAGGCTAATGGAGCATGAGAGAAAATTTTGGAATAAGTTTGAGCCCTAAAGTAAAATGATCAAAAAAGGAGAAAATGACTCTTGAGAAAGTGATTCTTAAGTAAAAACTGGAAAAAATAGAAAGTTAATGATACAAAAGGCTAAGCAAGTGAAAAGGCCCTGAGGCAGAAGCATACTTAATGTTCTTGGAACAGTAAGACAGCCAGTGTGGGTGGCTACTGTACAGAAATGAGGGGAAAGGTTTTTTAAATAACTCCTTCGCCTGGCATTTAAAGATACCCTAGTCTAATCTCCCTCTACTAATGCTCTGTCAATTAACACTCTGCTCATGACCAAAGACTGCATAGCACTCTCATCTTTAAGATTTTATTCTTTCCATTCTCTTTGTCTATTTTATACTCCTTTCTTTATTTCTTTGGGCTCTAAAATCACTGCAGATGCTGATTGCAGCCATGAAATTATAAGACGCTTACTCCTTGGAAGGAAAGTTATGATCAACCTAGATAGTATATTAAAAAGCAGAGACATTACTTTGCCAACAAAGGTCCGTCTAGTCAAGGCTATGGTTTTTCCAGTGGTCATGTATGGATGTGAGAGTTGGACTGTGAAGAAAGCTGATTACCAAAGAATTGATGCTTTTGAACTGTGGTGTTGGAGAAGACTCTTGAGAGTGCCTTGGACTGCAAGGAGATCCAACCAGTCCATTCTAGAGGAGATCAATCCTGGGTGTTCATTGGAAGGACTGATGCTAAAGCTGAAGCTCCAATACTTTGTCCACCTCATGCGACGAGTTGACTCACTGGAAGAGAGTCTGATGCTGGGAGGGATTGGGGGCAGGAGGAGAAGGGGAGGACAGAGAATGAGATGGCTGGATGGCATCACCGACTTGATGGACATGAGTTTGAGTGAACTCCGGGAGTTGGTGATGGACAGTGAGGCCTGGCGTGCTGTGATTCATGGGGTCGCAGAATTGGACACGACTGAGCAACTGAACTGAACTGAACCAATCTGTACTTTGTCAAGTAAAATACCATCCCTGAGGAAACGTGCAATTTTCCCAACCTCGAGGAATTCTCTCTTTTCTCTAAATCTCTTAGAGCACAATTTCTCTCTCTCTTTCACACACACACACATACACACATACATGCCTTTATATGAGCATAATGTATTTACATTTTTCTATCTCCAGATCTAAAATTATAAGCTGAGAAATGGGGAACTCTTAATAGCTTTTTGTATCCTATAGCAACCAGAGTGCCTTGCAGTAAGTCAATTTTTAAAAAGGATTTAGTCATATTTGTCTGTAGGATTGAAAACTCAGTAAAGGGAGTGACTGAGCCTTTCATTTGACAAACACATATTGAATCCTTACTAAATATTGCACTGAGGATTGAGAACAAGAAGGCCCAATCTCCAGTGACAAGAAGATGACAATCTAGTGTAGAAGACCAACTGGTAAATGTGCAAGTGCAAAACAGCCTAATTGTTGCCTAGTTAGAAATATACACAGGGGTGTGGATGTGTTACCCTGGGTCCTCCAAGAAGCAGATTCTAAGACAAGGTTAAATGTGCAAAGCTTTTCCCAAGGGAAATGCTTGTGTATGAATATAGGGAAGAAATGGAGAAATTTGAGAAGCAGTTGGATCATGCAAGTCTGACAAAGAGAAGGAGGAACAAGTGGGTGAAAGTTTCCTGGACTCCTGTGCAGTCTCAGGAAGGTCGATCCAAACTCAAGAGTCAGTGAGGCAAAGCCAGACTTTGCAGAGTCCTGAGTCTCTAGACACTCTATGAGAAGCGTGACCTTGGCACAGATGCAGCCATGAATTACAGAGCACAGCAGCTGGATTTCAGATGGAGGATGATCCCTGCTGTGGGAGGTCAGCCAGACACAGACTCAGGGCTGCCACCTGTAGGAGCACGCTGGATCCAGAGTTGAATGGAACCAAGGGAGGACTCTCCAGAGGAGCCTACACTTGAGTTGTGCCATGAATCCATATCGAGTTAGTTCCGTGAAGAAAAAAAGGAGAGAAACAAACTGGGAAGGCACTGAGTCATGAGGTGCACTGTAGGTTCAGGGCATCACATAAAGAATAGGTGGCCCGAGGATAGCATGTAAAGAGAATATGGAAAGTAAAGGAAGTGAGAATGAATAGAAATGGAGCAAACAGAGGGCACGTCATTAAGAGCTCCGTGAACGGCACATGGGTTTGATCTTCAAGGAGAAGAACTGCCAGAGAAGAATTTTCAGCCAGAGAAATTGCATGACTGACTGCTCAAACATTACTAAAAAAACAAAAGGTAATCCTGCCACCATTATAGCACTCTCTTGGTTTTCAACTTATATTAAACATTAGCTTATGAAGAAGGTAAGTTGACTTTTAAAAATTATCTTCTCTTTAGCTTTTGGTGGGTTTTAACTAATTTTGACATAATCAATATCTAATGTCTGTAAGAATCTAGACTTTAAAATTCAGGGCTTCTAAAATGAAGGCACTTAGAATTAGGAAGTTGAGATTCTCTGTGTTTAATGTTATTTTGTTAAAAAATATTTATAAAAATCTCTCAAGAGTTTTTGGAGGGTATAGAGAAGCTGATAGGCTTGGATAAGGGCTAAATCCAGGAAGGATATAAGCTGAGTATTATGAATCTATTGAGTATCATTTGCCATTTTGTTAAAGGACTTTGAACACCTTCAATCTTTCTGTTGAAGAAATATCACAGAATGTGATGCTCAACATCATTAAACACATTAGGATATGTTTGGTCTTACCATAGTCCGAAATTCCCTAAAAAAAATATTTCCACTGATTCTGGCAACAACCATTATATGCTAATACAAATGATTCAGGAAATGCTACTCAAGGATTATTTAGTGAGTATAGTTATTGGAGACACAAGAGATTTCCCCACAATCAAAATTCTTAATTTGTTCTTTCTAATGGAATACTTTACTAAAATAAAGATACTACCATGATCCCTACCACTAGCTATGGGCTGATATTTTTAGTAACTAGCCAGACACGTCAATGAGAAAGACACAGATAATTTTGAATAAAGTAAAGGCAAAATGCTTTCTACTGGCAATATACATATATTCACATAAACATCCATAAAATGACACCACACAGAAGATAGTTTGGCACTGCATTTGAGTGGTGGTAGTGGTTTAGTCACTCAGTTGTGTCTGATTCTTTGTGACCCCATGGACTGGAACGCACCAAGCTCCTCTGTCCATGAGATTTCCCAGGCAAGAATACTGGAGTGGGTTGCCATTTCCTTCTCCAACGGATCTTCCTGACCCAGGGATTGAACCTGCATCTCCTGTATTGGCAGGCGGATTCTTCATTCCTGAGCTACCAGGGAAGTCCATTTGAGTGGTTACTGGGCAGTGGTTCTGAACTGAGAGAGAGGAGAGATTTTATTACTTACCATAGGAACTTCCCTGGTGGTTCAGATGGTAAAGAATCTGCTTATAATGCAGGAGATCTGGGTTTGATCCCTGAGTTGGGAAGAACCCCTGTAGGAGGGAATGCCTACCCAGTCCAGTATTCTTGCCTGGAGAATCCCATGGACAGAGGAGCCTGGTGGGCGACAGCCTGTGGGGTTGTAGAGTCAGAAAACAATCGAGCACACACACACACACACACACACACACACACACACACAGAGGGGATATTTGGCCATGTCTGGAGACATTTTAGATTGTCACATTAAAGGGGATTATTACTTATATCTTGTTAGTAGAGACAGATATGCTGCTAAATAATGTACCAAATGGTCTCCCCACCACTCAAGAAAGAATTATCCAATACAAAATGTCAACAGTTTCCAAAATGAGAAATCCTATGAGATGTTCATTCAGTGTGATCCTAACTATATATCATCAAACCCTGATCTGAGAAACAAACATGTACCAGCCCGGGTTGGTTTGTAGAAAACTGATACAAGCATAGTAGTCTGGAAGAGAGAAAATACTACCTTCATTTCACATGTGCTTTGCTTAGTCACTCAGTTGTGTGTGACCTACTGTTTGTGACCCCATGGACTGTAGCCTGGCAGACTCCTCTGTCCCTGGGGATTCTCCAGGCAAGAACAGTGGAGTGGGTTGCCATGCCCTTCTCCAGGGGATCTTCCCAACCCAGGGATTGAAACCAGGTCTCCTGCATTGCAGGTGGATTCCTTACCATCTGAGCCACCAGGGAAGCTCAAGAATACTAGAATGGGTATCCTAGTCCTCCAGGAGATTTTCCCAAGCCAGGAGTCAAAACAGGGTTTCCTGTTTTGCAGGCGGATTCTTTACCAACTGAGCTACCAGGGAAGCCCTCACCCCACATAATAAACAGATACTCTTCACTTGATATATATCTCAATGACTAGTAAAACAGTTGGGAGTTGTTTTTATCTTCAGTGACAGAGCTAACATTTGTATCTATGGGGAGAAAATTATTGCATAGGAAATTCCATTATCCAAAAGGCCAATATTAGGTAGTCCCACTATATACCAAACAATCGATGGATCCTATTTTATAAAATACTTACTATAATCCTTTAATATATATTTATATTAAATATCCACTTTAATATTATATACACATACATAAATGTATACATACATGCATATATATATTATGACCAACCTAGACAGCACATTAAAAAACAGAGACATTACTTTGCCAACAAAGGTCTGTCTAGTCAAAGCTATGGTTTTTCCAGTAGTCACATATGGATGTGAGAGTTGGACTATAAAGAAAGTTGAGCACTGAAGAATTGATGCTTTTGAACTGTGGTGTTGGAGAAGACTCTTTGGAGTCCCTTGGACTGCAAGGAGATCCAACAAGTCCATCCTAAAGGAGACCAGTCCTGGGTGTTCATTGGAAGGACTGATGCTGAGGCTGAAACTCCAATACTTTGGTCACCTGCTACGAAGAAGTGACTCATTTGAAAAGACCCTGATGCTGGGAAAGATTGAAGGTGGGAGGAGAAAGGGACAACAGAAGATGAGTTGGTTGGATGGCATCACCGACTCAATGGATATGAGTTTAGGTACAAACTCCTGTAGTTGGTGATGGACAGGGAGGCCTGGTGTGCTGCAGTCCATGGGGTCGCAAAGAGTCAGGCATGACTGAAGTACTGAATTGACTGAACTGAATATGTATCCCATTTTACTGAAAAGGAAATTGAGAAAGAATGGCTTGTCAGTTTGCTCAAGTTCTTGTAGATCATAAGCAGGTTGTCATTCAAGCACAATAATTTTAGAGGTTTTCCACCCTTGCAACTATTGTTGCAGGTTTCTTTGTTTTTAAATATTGAAGTCATTTTCTACTATACATCTTTATGTCAAAGAACCCATGCCTCCCTCCAATAAAATCCCCAATTATCTTCTAGTCACCAAATCTGACTACCTTTATCTCACTTTTCATCTTCTCTGAGTTTCCTGATTCATTTGTAACTATTGACATTATCCCCACTGACACAGAAGCTGGCTCCTTTAATTTTTCTCACCACCTGACACATCAGGCTTTATTATGTTTCATTCTTGTCTGTTATGGCTATCTTTATCCTCTTTATCTCTAAATTTGTCTCTCTTCTACGATTTTGTTTTTGAATCTCTTTTCTTCTCTATATTTATATTATTGATATCTTATGACACACACCTATACAACCATATCTCTTCAATGCAGATAACAGAAATCAACTTTAATATAGCAGATATGTGATTATACAAGCAGTTGCTGATTAAAAGGGTATATATACAATTCATTTCTAAATAAAAGATAAAATATTATTTAGGTAGCAAAGAGAATTAAAGAATAAAAAACTAGAAAAGACTTACTTTGATAGGTGGGCAAAAGCATATTTATTGAGGAAGTCTATAATGGTTAATGTTTTATATCAATTTGGCTAGGCTATGATAACCAGATATTTGGTCAAACACCAACCAAATATCTCTGTGAAGATTTTTTTATGATGAGATTAACACTTAATTAGTAAACTTTGAATGAAGCAGATTATCCTTCATAATATGGGTGGGCCTCATCCAGTCAGTTGGTCTTAAGAGAAACTGGATTGAGGTTTCCTGAGAACAAGGATTTCTATCTCTAGGCTGTCTTCAAACTCAAGCTGTAACACACACATACATACGCACTTGCACACACACATATCCTACTGATTTTCTAGAGAACCTTAACAGAGTCTGATAAAAAATATCTAAAAAAGGTAGTGAGAAACCCAGGAAAGATTACCTTCCAAGTCACTGATGGAGTTTCAAGAAGTGTTAGGTGTTCAGCAATGTCAAATGCTACAGAAAGCCCTACATTTTGCAACAGAGAAGAGACCAGTGAATAATAATCTTTCATCAACAGTAACTTGAACAAGAGGAGTTTCAGTGGCACGTAGGAACAAAACTGTAATGGGCTAAAGAGTGGGTGACCTTGAGGCTTGGAAATATTAGCTTAGACAACCCTGTTAATACATGTGATAATGTCAGATACCATTACATATCTTCTCTTTCCACTCTTACTGCCAGTCTCCAAGTTAAAGCCCTTCTCCCATTTTGTAGTCTACCCCCTTAACTCTTTTACTTTAAATAACAGCTTCATTAATATATTATTCGCATGCCATAAAATTCACTCTTTTAAAATATACAAGTCAGTTGAGTTAGTATATTTACCGAGTTGTACAACAACCCCTCAATTGTTCATCACATTTCTGCTGAGTTTCCCTTTCTACTTTCATCCATTCATGGTTTCCATATTTATCTTCTTAAAGCACAGAATAATTAGGTCTCTCCTGGTGCAGAAACCTGTAGCAGCAGTCTCTGCTTACTCAATTATCTATTATTTTCCAGTCTGGATTCAAGGCATTCCAGACCTTAACTCTCTTCACATATTTTCCACTCCCACAAAGCTAGATGATTTTTATTTTTTTCAATTTCTGAAAAGCCACTTTGCTCTCTAGCACATGCTGTTCCCTTAAACTGGAACACTCCACTCCCACCAGTTTAGCATCACATATTATTCCTACTCATCATTCATACTTATATGTCATCAATCTCAAAATGTGCCTAACAGAAATCATAGAAATGGTGCTTTGCAAAGATAAACATTTAAACCTTTCTTATAAAAGGCCTACTCTGAGCAGTCTCTAGGTTAGGAACAGTGACTATCTAGCTTCAAGTTTCACTAAGACTAGAGTGTGATCCATATCCTCAGACACCAGAATAGACTCATTTACAAAAGGAACATCCTAAACAGTAAGAAGGAGAAAACAGGAGAGACAAATGATACATTCTGGCTCTCTTTTAAATGAATCACCTATGAGTTCCACATAATATTGCAACTTCCAACCCATTGATCAATATGTATTTAGGCAAATGACCCCACCTAGCTGAAAGGATGTTGGTAAATGTAAACTTCCTTTTTGACCATAAACATTCTTAAAGAAGAGATTGGACACTGAAGCAGGCAGCTTATAGTCTCTGTCACAACCCATGTTCTATGTTTTTAGACATTTTTTGTCCTGATATTCCAGCTAATCGGGTAAAAACGCTGGATAACAGTATTATCCCTATTTAGATCACAAAGTTTGTGAAGGCAGAGATTGAATTAACCTTAATATATACTTCAGTGTTTAACTTTTTTTTCACATCAAAGTGTGTGGATGTTTAGATGACAAATCATAACTTACTCTCTTCTGAATTCAGTACCAATTATGGCAGAGACACAAGAGTAATATAAAAGTAACTGGGAAAGTTGGACAAGAGTATGAAAACCTAGCTTGGACTGAAGGCCACAGTTGTTTTCCTATAAATACTTCATAATTTACCTCAGGCAAGGAAACCATACAACACAATTAGCTCTTGTTTCATTGACTTTTGTGTGGGGAATAGGAAGAGAGAGGTCTTATGTTCCTTGAGGAAGACTTGTTGAAGAGATAGGTTTAGAGAATGAAAGAGAGACTCAGAGCAAGAGAGAGAAGACATTACTCATTCCACAAGCTAGGGAAGTCATTGCTTCGTCTGTGGTATGGTCAAGTAAGGGCTGGAAGGAAGATGCAGAGGTGTTGTTTTCAGTATTTGTATATCTGGGCAATGAAATGAACTCTACTGAAGCAACAATAGGTAATCAGTGCTTCTCTTAACAAAGTGTGTATTACATACACACTTATTATAGTCACTGACCTGGGAACTTCAATAACTTCATCTAATGACTTCTCACTCGCTGTGAAGTAATTACAATAAGAGCTTATCATCATATGGATAATCAACTCTCCCAATTCAGGTCTGATGATCATTTCTACTGATTTCTTAAAGAAATTTGAAAAAAGGAGAGTTAACTGCTTTTATTTAGAAGTGTTATAACTTATCTAAAACTTGTCAAAGAAAGTCAAACAAATAATAGTATTTGCATAGTAAACACACTTTTTCTTTTGAATTCCATTGTTACTAATAGGGAATCTTTGACCATGAATGACCAGATCACAAAATAGAAATGTATAGAAGGTATAGTAGAACTATGGAATATCAGATGATATAATCAGTTCTTTCTTAACACTTTTTAAATGTTTAAGCATGTTACTTAATGTAAGACTAATGAATTCTCTGTATATGTGTGCGATGAAGGATATATTTCCAATGGTGAAAGCTCATAGCTTCCATCTATCTAATTGTCTATTTGAAAACAAGAATGACAAGTACGGAAAAGAGAAAATAAGTCTGTTTCCACTTTAAATTTTAAATTTATTTCTGCTTTAGAGCATTTAAGTAAGGAAAGGAGTGAACGAATTTGAATGAAAACCATAAAATTTTAATGCCTTGAGAAATACTATTTACAGTGATAAAGAAACTTTAAGTACCATAGTAAAAGTATGGAGGCTAGGAGAGGCAGATACCTATGCATACTCAAGGGAATATTGCAACCATAAATTTTAACATAGATGCTTATATTTGATGAGTGCCTAGAAGTCCTATTATTCTAAGTTACCCCAAGCATGTTAATGGGATGTTGTTGATTTAACTCATTTTGCTCGAGGCTTTTTCTCTGAGCCAGTTCTTGGTTTTAAGTTGAAAAAGACAGACTTTCATGGAGACTGTCATTCGTGATGGCATGCACAAATATGGAAAGTTACTGAGACTTGATAGATACTAACAAAACAAAACAAAACAAAAACACACAAAAAGAAACTGATATTTTATAGCAAACCTTTCTTCCTTACAGAATCTACTTTTAAAGTTTTTATTTTATATTGGAGTATAGTTGATTTACAAGGTTGTGTTAGTTTCAGGTGCATAGTGAAGTGATTCAGTTACACATATACATATATTTGTGTGTGTGTGTGTGTGTTAGTCATTAAGTCGTGTCTGACTCTTTGCAATCCCATGGACTGTAGCCCGCCAGTCTTCTCTGTCCATTGAATTCTCCAGGCAAGAATACTGGAGTAGGGTCCCATTTCCTTCTCCAGGGGATCTTCCCCACCCAGTGACTGAACCCCAGTCTCCTGCATTACAGACAGCTTCTTTACCATCTGAGCCACCAGGGAAGCCCACAGTAGTAGTAGAAGTAGTAGTAAGTAGTAGTGATGGTCACTCAGTCATGACCGATTCTTTGTGACCCCATGGACTCTAGCCTGCCAGGCTCCTCTGCCAATGGAATTCTTCAGGCAAGAATACTGAAGTGGATTTTTCCAGGGGATCTTCCTGACCTAGGGATCGAACCTGGGTCTCTTGCATTGTGGGCAGATTCTTTACAGTCTGAGCCACCAGGGAAGGAAGCACATACATGTATTTATCCTTTCTCAAATTCTTTTCCCATCTATATTATTACAGAATATTGAACAGAATCTATTTTTTTATATCAGAGTTTAAAGGCAAACTTTGGAAAATTATCTCATAATTCATTAAATCCCACCAAACCTACATATACATTGCCTATAAAATAGATTTAGCTGTTTTATAAATAACTCATCATGTTCCCATTCTAAATGAGATAATTCAAGAGTGGATAGGATATTTTTATTGATTTTTTTCCCCCTGACTTTCTAGGTTCATCATAGTGGAACTGCTCAAATCAGTCCTTACCCAATTCAGTTCAGTTCAGTTCAGTCCAGTCGCTCAGTCGTGTCTGACTCTTTGCGACCCCATGAATCACAGCACGCCAGGCCTCCCTGTCCATCACCAACTCCCGGAGTTCACTCAAACTCATGTCCACAGAGTCGGTGATGCCATCCAGCCATCTCATTCTCTGTCGTTCCCTTCTCCTCCTGCCCCCAATCCCTTACCCAATTAGACTTTCTTAATTCTTGAATCAATTCTGAGCAAGATAAAAGGAAATTAGCAACCAGATGATAGTCTGGGATTGGTCTTTCTTCAGTGAAACTGATATCTTGGGTAAATTCTAGTTACCTACAGAGTTTCTTATTTAGCTTTGCAAATACTGAAGGAGCCTCTTCTCTTCTCTCATTCCTTCCTTCACTAACCTGTTGGACATATCTATATGATTATTATTTTCTCTTCAATTTTTCTACCTGATCCTTCAGTGATATGCTAGGAATAGAACTCTGTCCTAAAACCATGTAATCAGAAGAAGCTGTCACTCCCAGGAACTGAGTCATATTTCCATTATCTAGTGCCTGACTAGGAGAAGACAATGGCACCCCACTCCAGTACTCTTGCCTGGGAAATCCCATGGACGGAGGAGCCTGGTAGGCTACAGTCCATGGGGTCGCAAAGAGTCGGACACGACTGAGTGACTTCACTTTCACTTTTCACTTTCATGCATTGGAGAAGGAAATGGCAACCTACTCCAGTGTTCTTGCCTGGAGAATCCCAGGGACAAGAGCCTGGTGGGCTGCCTGTCTATGGGGTCGCACAGAGTCGGATATGACTGAAGTGACTTAACAGCAGCAGCAGCAGTGCCTGACTAGGGTCCTCCTTGAAAAAATCAACAGTGACTTTGAGTGTTAGCTCTAATGTGAAAAGTCTTTAATTGATTGATTAATCTTTCTTTCTTGCACCAAAACCTGCCTAGACTAGATCTGAACTTTCATCCCTTTGGACCTTGCTTACCATCATAACAACGTGCCCTTAAGCAAGCCAGCTAAGGGATGACACATTTATTCTAGATACTTAACAAACCCAATCATCTTTCCCTTTCACCCTACTGCTCATGTTACTGGGACTTGGCATATCTAAATGTGCTCACAACTATGATCATAGCTAAGGAAATCTTACACTTTATATTGCATACCCTCTCTAAAAATACAGAATTAATGTATACAAGGAAGAATAAAAATAGTCACAGTGGTACAAAATATGTTTACTGACATTGAGTAGCAAATAGCACAACTCAGAGTTGTGATTCTTCTCAGACACACTGCTTGAGTTAAGCAAATTTCATCTAGTTCTACAGCATTAGTCAGACCTCCAAGCTTAAAATGTTGCATTGTTTAATATTTTCCATTACTGTGAAGGTAAACACAGTCATTAATCCAATATCTTGGCAACAGTAATGTTTTGTTGTAAAAAAGTTGATCACCAAGACTGTCATAAATATACGAGCGCATAGGAAATTTTGATACACAGTGTTTGGGAGAATGGATAATTAATGTTCTTGAAGCATATTTGACTAGATGTTTATTTTGTAAATCACCATAACCATTTAAATAAGAAGCTTAGAATGATGTTAAAATATTTTTGAAATAGTCCAAAAACCCTTACATATAATTCAAATTTATATTCCAGCAATCATAAGAATCAAATCATTTTCTCCAATAAAACAATATTTTATCCAACAAAGAAAATAGTGTTATAGACTCATTTTTTAAGAATGATATATTTAAGTATAAGCCAAATATATAAGCCAATTCTTATTTTTCAAAGTAAAAGAAAGCAAAACATAGTTGCTTTCTTATAAACTTTTCATAAGCTGTGTACTCTAGAAACAGTAATTATTAATAATTCTTTAAGTGATTTTATGTGGCATTAGCTCAGTTCATAACATAGTTATTTGCACTTTTGACGATTCCTAGGATTGCTGTTCAGTCTCTAAGTCATGTTGAATTCTTTGCAACCCCATGGACTACAACATGTCAGGCTTCCCTGTCCTTTGCCATCTCCTGGAGCTTGCTCAAACTCATCCATTGAGGCAGTAATGCCATCCAACCATCTCATTCTCCGTCACCCCCTTCTCTACCTTCCCTCAAACTTTCTTAGGGTTTATTAAAGAATAAAAAACTAAAACAGAATGATACATAATTCCATATACTAAATTTTATATCATTGTCATTTAAGAATATATTTTGGAGGAAACACAAACAAGTAACATGTCATATATACATATATATATATATATATACACACACACACAGGTATTATATATAACATATATTTGAAATAGCATAGATAAAGAGATAGATGTTAAATTATGAAAGATTTGCCCTATCTGTACTACATTTCCTTTCTTCTTGCTGTGTTGCAAAGACTTATTCACTAAAGTGAGTCAGTAGAGAATTATCTGATGAACACAGGAAGAAGAAACAATTTCAGGATAACTATTTAATGTGTCAGTTTGTCTGACTCCATAAACTGAAGAATGAAAACAAGTTCTCAGTCCCACTTACAACTGAAATGTTTAAAAAATGTTGAATCATCCTAATGGAAACTTACATGGCTATAAGAATGAATTGGTACATATATGACTAACATTCTTCAATATGAAAGAAGCATTTTCTTAAGCCACATATTTTTAATAAATAAATAGTAAAACATTATTAATAAATAAATATCAGAGCTAGACTAGAGAGCTGATTGTTTAGAATACGCAGGAGAAATTGTGGCTTAAGCCTGAGTCATCTGTTTCTTGGCTTTTAGATTAATTTAGATTATACATCTCATTGTGAAAGATAATTAATTTGGAGAAGCTCTTAACAATATTCACTTAAGATAACTTGTATTTAAAGCCTTAAGGCTTTGAGGAAATAAAATTTGCTATAGTCATATAAAATTCACTTGGTTTTTTGATGCACAATGTATATATGAAAAGGCCATGCTTCCAAATCAACTATAACTATGATAAGTATTGACAATTGAAGAACAGACTCAAGGTAATAATAAGGAACCACTCTCCTTTCCTCACTGAATGATTTCTGGTTTGTGTCTTTTTCTCAACCCAGCTCAGAGGTCACAGACTGTGGGGTCATATGTATATAGCTTCATCCCAAACTCCTACTGGTCCTACCTAGAAAGTAAAAGATTCTGCCTATGTAACATCTAAGACCCCTTCCAACGTAACATTGAATTACTATGTCATATGCCCTGGGTTCCATCCCTAGTGCCTATTTTGGGACTTCCCTGGTGGCTCAGAGGAGGAAAGAATCTGTCTGCAATGTGGGAGACTTGGGTTGGATCCATGAGTTGGAAAGATCCCCTGGAGAATGAAATGGCAACCCACTCCAGTATTCTTGCCTGGGAAATCCCATGGACAGAGGAGCCTGGTGGGCTACTGACCATGGGGTCACAAAGAGTTGAACACAGCTGAGCAACAAACACTTTCACTTTCACATGGAATTAGCGGCAGCAAAGAAGATTAATTTTTCAAACATGTTATGAAATTGTGCTAGAATTAAAATGTGCTGAAAAGAGGAAAAGCAAATATAAATGGAGAATCAAATGGGAGATATCCCTATCAAAGCAACTGGAACAGAATAGAAAGCATAGAAGAAGCAATTTGCTGCAAAGCAAAATTTGGATATGTGAATGGAAAGTTTATCATATGTTAAAAAAAGAGAAAAGAAATATAGAATCCCTGAGAATAAGACATAAACTGGTATATGTTTTAAACATAAAATAATACGTAATTATCATTGTGCACCCAGCCTGTTCCAGCTCATTAAAGTACTTAGAACAAAAATCAACATCTAAAAAATGTTCAGGGGAAAAATATTGAATACATTCTTAACAAGGGTAGCTTTCACATAAAAAGAAAGCAAAAAGACATTTTGAAATATAAAAAATTTAACATATAAAGTATTACTTATAAAACTCTATCTGCAAATGCAATGCAATCAAATAAATCATGGATCAATACATCAAGGAGTGAAAGGATTAGAAGATAATTCTGAATCTAGGTAAATATACCATTAAATCTTAACATTTATAAAAACTGGCTACAAATGGAATGTTTTAATTATAGAAACAAAAGTTAATACATTTGAAAAGTAGCAAGCAAAAATATGCCAGAGTGTGCGAAAAATTGGGAAACTTGGACAGACAGGGAAGGTTATTGTTGTTCAAGTCTTGTTCAACTCTTTGCCACCCCATGGACTGCAGCCCACCAGGTTCCTCTGTCTAGGGGATTTCCCAAGCAAGAATACTAGAGTGGGTTGCCATTTCCTCCTCCAGGGGTTCTTCTCTACCAGGGGATCAAATTTGCGTCTCCTGCATTGGCAGTTGAATTTCTTTACCCCATAAACACCTGGGTTGGGGAAGGGTATAATTGTCCTTAATCTTTCACAGCAGAGTCAAAGGATATTGTTTACTCTCTGTAGCTAATAACTAGACAAGCTTAGGCAATATAATTTAAAGATACAGAGATAATCACATTTAGAAAAGAACAATGAATACACTATATCCCTTTGAAATTAGCGAAGATACAAGAGAAAAGAATAGCGAACAATTAAAACAAAGGATGAGTGAGTGAGTGAAGTCGCTCAGGCCTGTTCGGCTCTCTGAGACCCCATAGACTGTAGCCCACCAGGCTCCTCCATCCATGGGATTTTCCAGGCAAGCATACTGGAATGGGTTACCATTTCCTTCTCCAGGGGATCTTCCCAACCCAGGGATCAAACCCACGTCTCCTGCATTGCAGGTAGACGCTTTACCCTCTGAGCCACCAGGGAAGCTAAATATAAGATACACACATTATCTAAAATAAAGGATGCGCACATTAAATCACATGCAAAAAAAAAAAATTAGACTTAAATATATGAAGCAAAACAAAACATCTGATAAGAATTGCAAATGAAAATTTCACCAAACTGAGACAGAGTGCATCCTGAAAACTTCTAAAGGAAATAAGCTGTAAGAGAATAATAATTAGGTCAACCACATTTTTCATCAGTAAAAGTGGATGCCAAAAAACTGAAATACCTTCAAAATTTATAGGGAAATAGTTTGTAATCTAAAATTCTACACTCTTGTGGTAGATTGTACAGTGGCTGAAAAATATTCACTTTCTCCTTGTATCAGGATTATAAATCCCTAGCAATCTACCTGTGATTTTTCTGAGCATATGTTGCCATGGCACTGACCTCAGATTTTGACCAGGTAGATGTGCTTTGGCAATTGAGATGTGAATGAATATGATATACATTTGCCATATTTGAGTTGGACTCTTTAAATATTACTGCTTGATTTGGTTTGACATCACTCTCGCATCCCTGCCCTCTGCTGTTAGAATGAACATCCTAAACAGGGGCTACTCTATCAGCCTGAGGCTCTGAATGATAAGATATTGAGTTGCTGAGCCACGTTGAGCATGCTGAGTCAAGCAGAGCTGAAACTGATCTACAGCCCTCATATAATGTGAGCCAGAAATAAATTTATGCTGTTGTAAGTTACTGAGACTTCGAGACTGCGTATCACCAGAGCAAAACTGAAAATACGGACATTAAAGGACCCTTACCCTGAGAGGAAGAAGTTTGTTGTGTTCTCAGCATTCATTTCCCCTTTGTTCTAATATTACCAAAGAGGCTTTCATCTGGGATCTACTCCTTTTTCAAGCACCATTCAAATGGTTTGGGTGATGGTATGCACAATCCCAGCTCCACGAGGTGTGGATACTGATCTTTGTTCATATTGACTTGATCAGAAGTGGGTACATGTCCCTCTTCAGCCATGAGACATGCTTATTAACTTTTATCTATTGGCATGCTTACTACTGAGGAAAGCTTTCTCTGGACTTAAGCCTGGACAGCTGTTAAGTCCAGATCTTTCAGTGGCCATCATGAGAAGATAGATTGTTTCTAAAAGGCTAAATATGAAAGTGAGTGAGCTCTATGACATTATTGAGACCTTGAACACAACCATTGTATTCCTGGAATTTCCTTGAATTAATCCATAATTCTCCTTTATATTTTAGACAATTTGAGTTAATTTTAATCAAAGCCAAGATGGCCTGTATTACTATAGCTCCCATTTACCTTTTTTTTTTAATTTGTTGAAGTTCTCAAGTAAAATAAGTAAATCAAGAAACAGCAAAGCCTTGAATCAAAAAAAAAAACAACATAAAACTCTATGAAGTTTAAGGAAACAGATGTGTGTTTTGTGAAGTTACTGGTCACATGATAGGAAAATACTGACTTCAAGAGTCCAAGAAGGATTTCTTCAACACTGTGTCCCAAGCAACAGAGAAAATTATCAAGAAGCTGGAAGACATTAGGAACAGAGTAAAAAATGTGCATGCTTTGTTTCTCTTCTACTCTCTCAGTAAGAGAAAAGAAAGGCAGTAAGAAGTGCATCAGTTCAGTTCAGTTCAGTTCAGTCGCTCAGTCGTGTCCGACTCTGCGATCCCATGAATCACAGCAAGTCAGGCCTCCCTGTTCATCACCAACTCCCGGAGTTCACTCAAACTCATGTCCAGAGAGTCGGTGATGCCATTCAGCCATCTCATTCTCTGTCATCCCCTTCTCCTCCCGCCCCCAATCCTTCCCAGCATCAGAGTCTTTTCCAGTGAGTCAACGCTTCGCATGAGGTGGCCAAAGTATTGGAGCTTCAGCTTTAGCATGTGAAGTACAGTGAAAGTCACTCAGTCGTGTCCGACTCTTTGTGACCCCATAGACTATACAGTCCATGGAATTCTCTAGGCCAGAATACTGGAGTGGGTAGCCTTTCCCTTCTCCAGGGGATCTTCCCAACCCAGGGATCGAACCCAGGTCTCCCACATTGCAGGCGGATTCTTTACCAGCTGAGCCACCAGGGAAGCCCATGACTCTGCACAAATAACTATAGAAGGAAGTCATAATTTTTAGTTGATTCAAACTAGAAAAGACATTATTTGGGGAAGTTGGTGGAATACAGGACAATATTTGTGAATGTGTTTGAAAGTTAGCTAAAGTTTCAACTAGCACAACAGGAAGTGGATAGATAAGATTTAAAGGAATGATAAGTCAATAAAAATAAAGCTCCATCTAAAACTATCCTCCATAGGTTTGGACTCCTCATTACAACTAAAGTCATAAATGGTTAAAGAGATTGCCTCTTACAAAAAGGTCTGAGAATGAGAGTGACAGGAAGGACAAGGGAAGCGCTTTCATCACAGGTGATCTTGTACAAACTTGTACAACTGGATTTCCTACTTGTGTATTACTTTTTATAAGTAAATGGGTTAAACTCAGCAATTGAAACAAAAAATTTAAACTAAAATAAAATTTGAACTACATGATGCATGCAAAAATTTACAATGAAAAGTCTACCTAACATAAAATATAGGAACAAAAAAATAAGACTTTGAACTCTAAAAATACATTAATAGGACATCCAACTTAAAAAAATGTACAAAAGATTTGAAAAGACATTTAACCAAAGATATAAAAATAATAAATGAACACACGAAAAAAATGCTCATCATTATTACATATTGGGAAAATTGAAATTAAAACAAGATACACTTATGGAATCTTACTGAGGACACTCAGGACACTGGGAAGCTAGAATTTTTACACTCCGCATGAGAATGCAAACTACTGCAAACATCTTAAGCAGTTTGATAATTTCTTAAAAAGTTAAACACATACCTGCCCTATAAGATCACTATAACCCAGTCATTCCACTCCTAGATATTTACCCAAAGGGAGGAAAAAGTATATGCCCACACAAAAGACTTGTGCAATAATGTACTTACAGCTTTTTATGTAACAGTCAAAAACTGAAATAGGAATTCCAGAATGACAGACTTGTGAACCTGTTCCTCGGCGAAATAACTGTGATGATAAAAATGATAACCCCTAATCATTTAAACTTACTGGAAACTGTCCTAAGGATATACAGCAAATACATAATTATTTTTGCAATGAGCATTTGTGACACTTGAGTTATGCCCTGTTTCCTCTTTTTCCGCTCCTGGCTCAGCATAATAGAAAATTCACTCTGGGCAGGTGCAGTCAAGATGATGTGGCTAAGCTTGCTCCAGATCTTCATCAGAAACTATAGTGTCTCCCCAGGAGGAGAAGGCTGCAAGCATTTCTCATCCTTCCAAGTTCTGTCTTGCATCTGGCAGAAGCTGAATTCCAAAAAAATGCAACCAAGAGATGGAGGCTTCCCTTCCCTCATTCAGCCCTCACTCTCATCGCTGAGGCTCTACCCAAGAAGGCAGACTGAGAATAATGGGACCCCATGTGTTAATAAATGCAGTCCTTCCCCAGCTTGCTCATGGGGCAGAGATTCCATGCTGGTAGAGGAAAGCTGAGAAACCAGAGGCTGCCATCCTCATCCAGCACCCTGCTTATAAAGTAAAGGAGTCACCCCATGAGAATACTCCACCATCATCTCCCACAGTTCTGGGAAAATGACTCCGAGATTTTGCCCATGGGGAGAGGCAGACTGTAAAACCAGAAGACTCCAAAGCCCTCTTCACGTGAGCTGACTTGACTGGGAGTAGAGTAAGAGAAAGTTCAAGTCTAATGATACCTGTGAAATAAATGGGAATTTGGAGTTCCAGTATGTAACAGGAGATTGGAGACTCTAAGAGAGGAACCAAGTGAAACATAGGCCAGTTTATTTATCAGGAAAAGAAACAGCTAAAATGACCTCTTCTCGTTTTGAACAAACCTCAAAACTGCCTTCAAAAACTACTCCTGAAAAGGGGCCTATTCTTGGTTGGGTCAGACCATGGAGCAATTTATACTGCAAGGCAATGTCAAAAAATTAGAACAATCAGCTGGAAGTTAGGAAGCCTAGCCAACTGAGTGTAATACCAAAAGAGGCAGATAGCTTAACACAAAGAACTGGAGAAGAGTCAGAGAGAGCTCTGTTAAGACACTGTCACTTTGACTCTGCACACATCCAAGCCAGCACTCTCTAAGAAGTGATATCAGAGGTATCACACTGCAGGGAAATGGACTTCACTAAAACAATCCAGTCGGATGAACAAGCAAGCAAAGCAACAAGATGTCCTGAACAAGGGAGATTAGCATCCAGCATTACAACCACATATTATCTGAACAGCCAGTTTTCAACAAAATTGTATGAGGCACACAAAGAAATGGGAAAATGAGATCCATACACAGGAGAAAAACAAGCAAGTAACAGAAAATGTCTGTAAGAGGGCCAGATGTCTGACTTAGCAGACAGTCTTCAAGGCAACTATAAACATATTTTAAAAACTAAAAGAAATCATTCCTTAAGAAGTGAAGGAAAGAGTTCCACTTCTGCTTAACAGTGTGATGAGCTCTGAGGACATACTTCCCAGTGAAACTGATGGGGAACATGAAAAGACCATCACTTACAAAGATTATGTTGAATGAAAAACTCCAGACAAAATTAAGTATGTGTTATAACAGAAAATGTAATCATAGTGAGAGAGTCAGATGAGTAGTTGCCTGGCTATGCAGGGGGGTGGTGGGGGAAGGGTGTTGAAACTTTTTGGGGTGATTAATATGTAAATTCTTTTTATGGTGGTGATCCTTTCATAAGTTATATACATATCAAAATATATAAAAGTTTACACTTTAAATATTTATAGTTTTTTTTTGTAAGTTCTTCATAAAGTTCTCTAAAAATGTTGCACAAAAGTATAATAGAAAAAAGCTAACAGAATGTGTGGAATCACAATTCCATGGAGTTTTACCCTTTAACACAGGAGATATCTTTAAATGCTTCCTTCCCCAAAAATGCACTCCAATGTCTCATTATAAAGACTATTAATTTTTTTCAAATTGTATAGAATTAAAACCAAAACAACACAGAATTCACCCTGCAGGCAGACAGAAATATTTTGAAGTCTTCCACCCATCCTCATACTCCTTTGCAATTTGAAGGTTATTCTAAATGCAGAATGGTTTGATTACTTGAACATCTGCAAAGAGATAGCTTGTTCCTTTCTCTGATTACTGTTTATCAAACTTCATTGTGTATATGAATTACTATGCTTATTTTATATACAAAACACAATTACATATATGAAATATATTGACAATCTAGGGGAGGTTTCAAGTACAATTTGGTTAAGGTGTGATTTTTGCCTTACAATTATGAATGCAATCAAAATCAAAGCCAAAGGCATTGAATCAAAGCCTTACTGTATCACAATGGATATATCATCAGAATTACAAGGGTACATAGTAAGGAAGCTTCATTCCCTCAATAAGATATCATTTATATGAAAAATAATAGCAGGAAATACAAAGAAGGAGAAGGCAATGGCACCCCACTCCAGTACTCTTGCCTGGAAAATCCCATGGACGGAGGAGCCTGGTGGGCTACTGTCTATGGGGTCACACAGAGTCGGACACGACTGAAGCGACTTTGCAGCAGCAGCAGCAGATAAATACAGAAGTGGAAGGCATTTTTTAGTCCTTCGTGACTATTTAAATCCTGAGTGGTCAGAGAAATTCAATGTGCAGTAAAGTAAATAAGTTATATAACTCCTATTTTCAAAATACTCTTTTTTGTTGTAATACCTTTGCTGCTGCTGCTGCTGCTGCTGAATCACTTCAGTCGTGTCCGACTCTGTGTGACCCCATAGACAGAAGCCCACCAGGCTCCCCCGTCCCCGTCCCTGGGATTCTCCAGGCAAGAACACTGGAGTGGGTTGCCATTTCCTTCTCCAATGTGTGAAAGTGAAAAGTGAAAGTGAAGTCGCTCAGTCGTGTCCGACCCTTAGCGACCCCACGGACTGCAGCCTACCAGGCTCCTCCATCCATGGGATTTTCTAGGCAATAGTAATACCTTTAGTAATATAAAATATCTTACGTTAATCACTTAAACATATAATTTGTCATTAAACACCTTAATTTGGGAGACATGTTTGACTATACTCGAGAACTAGAGTCACCGGCAAAGCCATTAAAAGTTTTCCAGTAAATACAAACAGAATATGGGTAATAAAATAAAGTCTAACCTTTGTCTTTCTTTGTGCTCCATCTAATTTCGCATGCAAACAGGTTACCGTGGGCAGAGGCCTTGCACCAATGCTTCAGACCCGAGTTTCTGGTGAGAAATGGCTGCATTGATGCATCATCTCCTGCCGTGTGCAAAAGTGCTGGGCACAACACCCAATTCTGCAGACAGTGGAGCCAAGTAGGCTGTGCGCAGTGGCAGTATAAACAGCAGGTCTGAGCCTTCCCCCTGACCCTAGAACACCCCTTCCCTGCCCTGCCCATTAGGAGATTGTGTTCTGGAGCTCAGCTCAGACCTCTTAATTCTTTGACTGAAGAAGATAGCTTTCCTTTGCGTCCAGGCCAAACTTGCTTTTACTTTACTCGCTCCAAAAACACAGGGCAGGAAAGCCCTTGTTGGGGCCTGACCCACAGTGTCAGTAACTCTACTACTTGTATTAACTTATTGTGTGTGTGCATGCTCAGTCGAGTCCAACTCTTTGTCATCCCACGGACTGTAACCCACCAGGCTCCTCTGTCCATGGGATTTCGCAGGCAAGATACTAGAATGGGTTGCCATTTTCTTCAGGGGATCTTCCCAACCCAGGGATTGAACCTGCGTCTCCTGCATCAGCAGGTAGATTCTTTACCACTGTAGCATTTGCATCATGAACATTGATTTTTGGAATGAAGACCATATCAGACGACTAACGATCAACTACTGCTCTATAAAAAGCTCCTGTTAGCCTCAGTTGTATACCAAAAGCATAGCACTTTATTATTTTGCAGTAATCTGTAATCTGGCTGGTGGTTCCTCTGATATTTCACCCAGTCTCTCTTAAACAACTGCATTCAGATGGAGGGTTACCTCTGGCTATAAGATGCAAGATGATCTAATAATTTTTAAGCAGTCAGTGATGACTTTTGGATGGGTCACTTTAATCCTTCTCCATGTAGCCTTTCATCCTATAGCATTCTTAACTGGCCTAAATGGTGATTCTCAGGTCACCTGAGAGAGGCAGCTGCAAACAGGTTTAAGGGCCAGGTCGGGGAATCATTTTCTATCGGTCAAAGCAGGTCATGAGATTAGCCCATGTTCAAGGGTATGAAACTGCTGAGGGAAATGCCTTTAAGATCCTTAGAATACTTTCATCAAACTGACAAGGTAAATGAGGCACGAATTTAAATCTCTAAGAGGTCTTAAAAATTGCATAGGCACAGCCTTGGTGAGATCTTTGTCTGCTGAGGTTATTTTATGTTGAAGATTTTTTTACTACTGGGCAGAATGGAAGCAGTCACTTCCAACCCAGTATGCTCTCAAGGCCTTCTATATTCTTTCTAAATTTTAATTGCAAATCATTTCCTTCCTTAGCTCCTTTCCTTTCAATATCTTATATGCAGCTAAATACACACACTAAACCTATTTGCATTCTCAACTTTCTGTCCATAGATGTCCTCGATCATATCCTGTTCAATATGTATATTTTCCACCTTCAGTTCCAGAAGTCAGTATTTTTGTTAATTGTTCTTCCATAACAACATATGGATTACCCTTTCTCTAGCCTCCAACAGTACCTTTTCCAGCCATCTTCCCTGTCTTTGCTTACATATTTCTCACTGCTTTTCCAAGTTCTCTTGTCACCAGTCCTAAAATCAATGGCACAATTATTTCAAGATTTTTGTCATAGTAGCTCCCAACTTTCAGGTGCTAGCTTCTAAAACTATTAACTATTGGTACAAAACAAAGCACACCAAAACTCAGTGGCATAAACCACAAATATTTATCATTTATCATCAGTCTCTGGGTTGGCAGGTGGCCTCTCTGCTGACTTACCTGGGTAACCTCAATGGATGCTGGAAGATAAACTGGACCATGTAGGGGAGAAAAAATAATTTTCCACCTACCCTTCAGAGTTATCACTGAGTCTGTAACAAAAGACAGATTAACAAGAGAAAAAATGATTATAAGGTTATGAAAATGTATACATCATGAATACATGGGAGGTACCCAGAAAAAAACGAATAATTTAAAGAGGTATCTTAGAATTTAGGCTTATATATCATTAACTCATGTCCGTGACTAAATGGACATGAGTTACAGCCATGAGTTACATGAGTAATGGCCATGGCATCACTGACACGATGGACATGAGTTTGAGTAGACTCTGGGAGTTGGTGATGATCAGGGAAACCTGGTGTGCAGCAGTCCATGGGGTCACAAAGAGTCAGACAGGACTGAGCAACTGACCTGACTGATCATTTTAAGAGATAAAGGAAAGGAGATATGTAGTCCTCTTAGGGGAAAGTAAATGACTTTTTGGAAATATAAACAGACCCTTAAAAGAACAGATGGAAGATATGATAGTTTGTGACAGTTTTTCTGGGCATGGTGTAGACTTCCAGTCTCCTCTTGTGTGATAAGAAGAAATCTCTCCTGGTGATGAAACTCCCAGGGAGGGCATTTATGACAATTGAACTCCTTTAAAAATATGTGTTTAGACAGATAAAAGGAGTTTGGAATAAGTCTACCTCTGAATTTGCTGTTTTTCAAGTGCCTGGAGTTCAAAATAATCAATACACCAAAGTGCATATTTGGGGATGGCTTTTTCGGCTACCCTTCAGTTGTAAGGTACAAGATGGCCTCACTCACCTATCTGAAAGTTTGTGCTGTCTCTCATTGGTGACAACTTACTTCTCCCAGTTGTCTCTTGCCTTTCATTGCGCTAGACCATTGCCCTTATACGATGGTCTTAGAGCAGCAATTTAATAGAGAAAAGGCAAATACTACAAATCCTCTTGATGCCATAGCTGCTGAACTCACACAACATAATTTCCAGCACATTTTATTGGTTAAAGGGTGCCACAAGGCCAGCCAATAATCAAGGCATGAGAAATTATACTTCATCTCTTCATACTAGTTGCTACACAGAATTTATGGTCTTATTTAATCTATCATACAGATGAATAAAATAAAAGTGTCTAGAAGCATAGTATTCTCACTGGTTAATTTTAAAATTGTAAATAACTAAAAAAGAAAGAATAAGAATAATTTTATATTTATCTATGAGAAACCTAAGCAGTGTATTAAAAAGAAGAGACATCACTTTCTTGACAAAGGTCCATACAGTCAAAGCTGTGGTTTTTCCAGTGGTCATGCACGGATGTGAGAATTGGACCATAAAGAAAGCGGAGCACCAAAGATTTTATGCTTTTGAACCATTGTGTTGGAGAAGACTCTAGAGAATCCCATGGACTGCAAGGAGATCAAGCCCATCAATTTTAAAGGAAATCAACCCTGAATATTCATTGGAAGGACTGATGCTGAAGCTCCGATACTTTGACCACCTGATACAAATAGCTGACTCACTGGAAAAGACTCTGATGCTGGGAAAGAATGAAGGCCAAAGGAGAAGGAGGTGGAGAAAGATGAGATGGTTAGATACCATCACCAACTCAGTGGACATGATTTTGAGCAAAATTCATGACAGTGGAGGACAGAGCAGCCTGGTGTGCTAAAGTCAATGGGGTTGCAAAGAGTTGGACCCAACTTAGTGACTGAACATCAACAGTCTTTTGAAGAAATAAAAATGCATAGTTAACTTCTGAAAAAGAAGAAAACAGTTTCTCCACATTAATGATGTTTTTCTTTATTTTTTGTGAATTACTTGACAATATTTTGGTTTTAATTTTCTTGAACAACTGGGCATTCCAAAGATAAAAATGAAAATGGTAATAAAGTTTCCTGGCTTGGAGTGTTCTGCTTTTCACAACAAACCTGGGAAAGAACCAATATTGATGGGATTCTTCATAAAACAGCTTCCATTAGTGCTGCTGAAAATACAGTATGGATGGATGAGTTGGAGGTGTCACAAAAAATATCTGGCTTATGTACATGTAATTAAATGTTTAGTATAAGGAGACTTAACATTCATTTGACATTCTATTATATATACTTCTAAAACATATTTTTATTTTCTTCTCTGCATATAAAGTCATTACCATTTTTACATATTTTTTCTTAATGTGAACTTTTTTCAAATTGTTCTATTTTATTCAATATTCTGTTTGTGAAGTTTCAACAAATTGACATGGGTTGACGCCAACTTGTGTAACTATTTTAAAGTGTCCCTTCTTATATATTTCAAATGGTTTATCCATTCTTTTATTCATGTTAGAATTTTACTCTTTTAAGCAACTCTGTTCTAAATGGTTTTATATCTCCTTAGGTAAATGGGCAAAATTTTGTCTAACAGTGGAAATGGAATTATGAAATAGAAGTATATTCAAGTATTCCACAAATTGCCAAATTGTCCCCCAAAATGGTTGTGACAAGTTATCTCCCCACTCCTGCAAAAAGTAGAGCAGTCTTTTGGGATACACATCATCTCCCAACATTTAATATTGCTGGGTATTTTTACTTTTAATTTAAAGTGTGAAAATATGTCCAAAAAAGATGTTCTTTTCATTATAGGGGACTGGAATGCAAAAGTAGGAAGTCAAGAAACACCTGGAGTAACAGGCAAATTTGGCCTTGGAGCACGGAATGAAGCAGGGCAAAGGCTAAGAGAGTTTTGCCAAGAGAACGCACTGGTCATAGCAAACACCCTCTTCCAACAACACAAGAGAAGACTCTACACATGGACATCACCAGATGGCCAACACCAAAATCAGATTGATTATATGCTTTGCAGCCAAAGATGGAGAACCTCTATATAGTCAGCAAAAACAAGATCGGGAGCGGACTGTGGCTCAGATCATGAACTCCTTATTGCCAAATTCAGACTTAAATTGCAGAAAGTCGGGAAAACCCTAGACCATTCAGTTATGACCTAAATCAAATCCCTTACAGTTATACAGTGGAAGTGAGAGATAAAGGGACTATATCAGATAGACAGAGTGCCTGATGAACTATGGATGGAGGTTCATGACATTGTACAGGAGGCAGGGAGCAAGAAGCTCCCCAAGAAAAAGAAAGGCAAAAAAGCAAAATGGCTGTCTCAGGAGGCCTTACAAATAGCTGTGAAAAGAAGAGAAGCGAAAAGCAAAGGAGAAAAGGAAACATATACCCATTTGAATGCAGAGTTCCAAAGAATAGCAAGGAGAGATAAGAAAGCCTTCCTCAGTGATCAATACAAAGAAATAGAGGAAAACAACAGAACAGGAAAGACTAGAGATCTCTTCAAGAAAATTAGAGATACCAAGGGAACATTTCATGCAAAGATGGGCTCAATAAAGGACAGATTGTACAGACCTAACAGAAGCAGAAGATATTAGGAAGAGGTGCCAAGAATACACAGAAATTCTAAAATAAGATCATCACGACCCAAATAATCGCTATGTGTGATCACTCACCTAGAGCCAGACATCCTGGAATGTGAAGTCAAGTGGGCCTTAGGAAAAATCACAATGAGCAAAGCTAGTAGAGGTGATGGAATTCCAGTTGAGCTACTTCAAATCCTAAAAGATGATGCTGTGAAAGTGCTGCACTCTATATGTCAGCAAATTTGGAAAACTCAGAAGTGGGCCACGGGACTGGAAAAGGTCAGTTTTCATTCCAATCCCAAAGAAAGGCAATGCCAAAGAATGCTCAAACTACCATACAATTGCACTCATCTCACACGCTAGTAAAGTAATGCTCAAAATTCTCCAGGCCAGGCTTCAGCAATACATGAACCATGAAATTCCAGATGTTCAAGCTAGTTTAGAAAAGACAGAGGAACCAGAGATCAAATTGCCAACATCCACTGGATCATCGAAAAATCTAGAGAGTTCCAGAAAAACATCTATTTCTGCTTTATTGACTGTGCCAAAGCCTTTGATTGTGTGGATCACAACAAATTGTGGAAAATTCTGAGAGAGATGGGAATACCAGTCTACCTGAGCTGCCTCTTGAGAACCTGTATACAGGTCAAGACGTAACAGCTAGAACGGGACATGGAACAACAGACTGGTTCCAAATAAGAAAAGGAGTACGTCCAGGCTGTATATTGTCACCTTTCTCATTTAACTTATATGCAGAGGAATCATGAGAAACGCTGGGCTGGAAGAAGCACAAGCTGGAATCAAGATTGCCGGGAGAAACATCAATAACCTCAGATATGCAGATGACACCACCCTTATGGCAGAAAGTGAAGAAGAACTAAAGAGCCTCTTAATGAAAGTGAAAGAGGAGAGTGAAAAAGTTGGCTTAAAGCTCAACCTTCAGAAACTAAGATCATGGCATCTGGTCCCATCACTTCATGGCAAATAGATGAAGAAACAGTGGAAACAGTGGCAGACTTATTTTGGGGGGCTCCAAAATCACTGCGGATGGTGATTGTGGCCATGAAATTAAAAGACGCTTACTCCTTGGAAGGAAAGTTAGGACCAACCTAGACAGCATATTTAGAAGCAGAAACATTACTTTGCCAAAAAAGGTCCGTCTAGTCAAGGCTATGGTTTTTCCAATAGTCAAGTATGGATGTGAGAGTTGGACTATAAACTAAACTGAGCACTGAAGAATTGATGCTTTTGAACTGTGGTGTTGGAGAAGACTCTTGAGAGTCCCTTGGACTGCAAGGAGATCCAACCAGTTCATCCTAAAGGAGATCAGTCCTGGGTGTTCATTGGAAGGTGTGACGTTGAAGCTGAAACTCCAATACTTTGGCCACCTGATGCGAAGAGCTGACTCATTAGAAAATACCCCGATGCTGGGAAAGATTGAGGGCAGTAGGAGAAGGGGACAACAGAGGATGAGATGGTTGGATGGCTTCACCGACTCAATGGATATGAGTTTGGGTAGGCTCCGGGAGTTGGTGTTGGACAGGGAGGCCTGGCGTGCTGCAGCTCATGGGGTCACAAAGAGTTGGACAAGACTGAGCAACTGAACTGAACTGAACTGAGAGATCTACTGACTCTAAGTCTTTAAGGCTGAATATCTGAAATGTATTTTTAAAATTTTCATGTGATTTTGAAGACCAGATATGTTGTTGAAACACTGAGCTAGAAAGATGAGCTGTAAACGGCATTCTTGGCATGGGAATAGGATAGGGAAGATGTGGAAGTGTGACTAATCTGAGCTTGTTTTGGAAATTGCAAGCAGATCAGGATGGCCATCATAAAGAGTGTAAGTGGGAATATGGTAGGAGAAAGGACTGAAAGCTAAGTAAAAACCAGATGGGGAATGCAATTAGTAAAGAGTAAGATATATTAGAGTTGTTCAATGAATACTTGTTGAATAATGGTTAAATCAATGAATGAATGGGTCACTACAAATTTATATGTCTTGGTTAGAGTTGATGTCTATCTTGAAGTTTATGAAGAACCAATGACAGACTTTTGAGCCAGGAAGTGGAAACTGAGATTAAATTAACACAAATGAAATATTATTCTAAAGTGACAAAGAAGCTCATACATTTTGAAGACTTTTTAAACTGTGATGGTGTACTCATAAGAGACAGTTTTCCTACTCCTTATCAATCTTTTATTTAGGGTACTTAAACTCAGTGCAACTGCTTATAAAATTTTACTAAACCCATTAATAGAAGAAACAATTCAATCCTGACACAGAAAGAACTGACTGTCCTATTTTCCACCTATTGTGAGAAACATGACATGCACCACAGGGGGAAAATAATCACCTTAATTTTCTGTCATTGCAATCAATAATTTAAACATACAAATGATATTCTGAATATTTCATTTTATAATGGAGCATATCATCATTTTTGATTTTGACAGCATGCTCTTCTATTTTTTCCCCAGTTCAATTTTTGGAATGCTGTACCTTGGGAGAGCACTTGGCTGATTACAAAAATAGAGGAAAAATCCTTCTAGTCCTCCATGAATAACAAGTAGAATAGAAAATAGGAAGAAAAATAGATAAAGAGAAGGAAAAGTGGGAATCCCAGTCACTTTGAGCTTTAATTAATCTTTGTAATGTTCCTCCAGGGCTTTGGTGTGAAGGAGCAGCTTAGAGGCCCGGATATGTGATTTAGTTATTTGGAGCGTCTCCCCTCCCTTGGGATGGATGCCACTTTAAGGACGCCAAAGAAAGAAGCCCAAGAGAACAGATGCCCAGGAGGAGTATGAAATTAACTCAGGATCACCAAGTAAATGAAGGACTAGGGGAACTTGGCCCTGCAAACCAACTGGGACTGAACCCAGAGGAGTAGATATTGTCATTATCAAACCCTTGATTATCTTCACGCTAACTATTGCCTGGGAAGATACAGGTTACCATTAGCATCCACCCTCTGTTTTAAAGATAAGTTCCAAACTTCTTATTAAGGTATAAAAGGCCTTACTTAATCTGGCTTCAGACTCTCTCCTTCAGACTTCATTTCTTGCCTCTCTGTTCTCATAAAGCTTTACCATGCGCCCTGCTGCAACATTATCTGCCTCTAGCTTCTGCGTCTTTTTATGTGCTCTTCCCTTTGCCTGGGGAACATTTTTCTCTTTACTTTCTTTCTCGCTGGGATAGCAGTTACCTGTTTCTCAAAATTTATCTCAGTCTTAATTTATATCAAGATCGTTTGGATGACCTTCTACAAGTTCCCACAGAACTCTCTGCTCTGTACAGAACATTTTATTCAATTTGTTTAAACAAGGAATTAAAAAACAAAGACTCTCCAATCTATTCTAAACTTGGAATAATCAGTTCAACGCCTTTAGAGGGAAGAGAGTAGGTACACTAGTCGAGGTTCAGGTGTGATAAACAGAAAATTGTGGAGAGTTATGGACTTAGACATGGCACTTCCCACAGGGAAAACTTTGATATTCAGTTTTTTTAATAGCTTTCCTTGACAAACAATGTATATATGTATGGCTGATTTATGTTGATGTTTGACAGAAAACAACACAATTCTGTAAGGTAATTATCCTTAAGTTAAAAACTAAATAAGTTTTTTAAAAAATGAAGAAAAGCAAAATATATTTGTAAACCAAATAAGCTTGTTTTACAACTACAGTCTTGAGATCACATATCATATTTTACTTTGAGTTAATTTTATAAAATAAAACCAGCCATAAGAGAGATTTATAAATACTGACTAACTCCATCCTAAAGGAGATCAGTCCTGGGTGTTCATTGGAAGGACTGATGCTAAAGCTGAAACTCCAATACTTTGGCCACCTCATGTGAAGAGTTGACTCACTAGAAAAGACTCTGATACTGGGAGGGATTGACTGGGGGCAGGAGGAGATGGGGACGACAGAGAATGAGATGGCTGGATGGCATCACCAACTCAATGGACATGGGTTTGAGTGAACTCCGGGAGTTGCTGATGAACAGGGAGGCCTGGCGCGCTGGGATTCATGGGGTCACAAAGAGTTGGACACGACTGAGCGACTGAACTGAACTGAACTGAAACAAATTACTGACTGAATGAATGGAATTATTCCTTATTTCCAGTAGTCCCAACTTTTTTGTTCTTCTTATCGACACTTCACTTAGCTGACACACTGGGAAGTGATAACAGATGAAGAAAGTAAATGAGGGATGACTTTTAAGTATTTAGTCCCAGATAGGCATAAGTTTGCTGCTGCTGCTGCTAAGTCGCTTCAGTCGTGTCCGACTCTGTGTGACCCCATAGACAGCAGCCCACCAGGCTCCCTGGTCCCTGGGATTTTCCAGGCAAGAGTACTGGAGTGGATTGCCATTGCCTTCTCCGAGGCATAAGTTTCAGTTCAGTTCAGTTCAGTTAAGTCGCTCAGTCGTGTCTGACTCTCCGCGACCCCGAGAATCACAGCACGCCAGGCCTCCCTGTCCATCACCAACTCCCGGAGTTCACCCAAACTCATGTCCACAGAGTCAGTGATGCCATCCAGCCATCTCATTCTCAATTGTCCCATTCTCCTCCAGCCCCCAACCTTTCCCAGCATCAGAACCTTTTCCAGTGAGTCAACTCATCGCATGAGGTGGCCAAAGTATTGGAGTTTCAGCTTTAGCATCAGTCCTTCCAATGAACACCCAGGATTGATCTCCTTTAGAATGGACTAATTGGATCTCCTTGCAGTCCAAGGGACTCTCAAGAGTCTTCTCCAGCACCACAGTTCAAAAGCATCAATTCTTCGGCGATCAGCTTTCTTCACAGTCCAACTCTCACATTCATACATGACCACGGGAAATACCATTGCCTTGACTAGACGGACCTTTGTTGGCAAAGTAATGTCTCTGCTTTTTAATATACTATCCAGGTTGGTCATAACTTTCCTTCCAAGGAGTAAGCGTCTTTTAATTTCATGGCTGCAATCAGCATCCGCAGTGATTTTGGAGCCCCCAAAAATAAAGTCTGACACTGTTTCCACTGTTTCCCCATCTATTTCCCATGAAGTGATGGGACCAGATGCCATGATCTTTATTTTCTGAATGTTGAGCTTCAAGCCAACCTTTTCACTCTCCTCTTTCACTTTCATCAAGAGGCTTTTGAGTTCCTCTTCACTTTCTGCATAAGGGTAGTGTCATCTGCATATCTGAGGTTATTGATATTTCTCCCGGCAATCTTGATTCCAGCTTGTGCTTCTTCCAGCCCAGCGTTCCTCATGATGTACTCTGCATATAAGTTAAATAAGCAAGGTGACAATATACAGCCTTGACGTACTCCTTTTCCTATTTGGAACCAGTCTGTTGTTCCATGTCCAGTTCTGACTGTTGCTTCCTGACCTGCATACAGGTTTCTCAAGAGACAGGTCAGGTGGTCTGGTATGCCCATCTCTTTCAGAATTGTCCACATTTTATTGTGATCCACACAGTCAAAGGCTTTGGCATAGTCAATGAAGCAGAAATAGATGATTTTCTGGAACTCTCTTGCTTTCTCCATGATCCAGCAGATGTTGGCAATTTGATCTCTGGTGCCTCTGCCTTTTCTAAAACCTGCTTGAACATCTGGGAGTTCACGGTTCACATATTGCTGAAGCCTGGCTTGGAGAATTTTGAGCATTACTTCACTAGCATGTGAGATGAGTGCAATTGTTTGGTAGTTTGAGCATTCTTTGGCATTGCCTTTCTTTGGGATTGGAATGAAGACTGACATTTTGCAGTCCTGTGGCCACTTCTGAGTTTTCCAAATTTCCTGGCATATTGAGTGCAGCACTTTCACAGCATCATTTCTCAAGATTTGAAATAGCTCAACTGGGATTCCATCACCTCCACTAGCTTTGTTCGTAGTGGTGCTTTCTAAGGCCCACTTCACTTCACATTCCAAGATGTCTGGCTCTAGGTCAGTGATCACGTTATCATGATTATCTTGGTCTTGAAGATCTTTTTTGTACAGTTCTTCTGTGTATTCTTGCCACCTCTTAATATTTTCTGCTTCTCTTAGGTCCATACCATTTCTGTCCTTTATCGAGCCCATCTTTGCATGAAATGTTCCCTTGCTATCTCTAATTTTCTTGAAGAGATCTCTTGTTTTTCCTATTCTGTTGTTTTCCTCTATTTCTTTGCATTGATCACTGAGGAAGGCTTTCTTATCTCTCCTTGCTATTCTTTGGAATTCTGCATTCAGATGCTTATATTTTTCCTTTTCTCCTTTGCTTTTCACTTCTCTTCTTTTCACAGCTATTTGTAAGGCCTCCTCAGACAGCCATTTTGCTTTTTTGCATTTCTTTTCCATGGGGATGCTCTTGGTCCCTGTCTCCTGTACAATGTCACGAACCTCCATCCAGAGTTCATCAGGCACTCTATCTATCAGATCTAATCCCTTAAATCTATTTCTCACTTCCACTGTATAATCATAAGGGATTTGATTTAGGTCCTATCTGAATGGTCTAGTGGTTTTCCCTACTTTCTTCAATTTCAGTCTGATTTTGGCAATAAGGTGTTCATGATCTGAGCCACAGTCAGCTCCTGGTCTTGTTTTTGCTAAATGTATAGAGCTTCTCCATCTTAGGCTGCAAAGAATATAATCAATCTGATTTCGGTGTTGACCATCTGGTGATGTCCGTGTGTCGAGTCTTCTCTTGTGTTGTTGGAAGAGGGTGTTTGCTATGACCAGTGCGTTCTCTTGGCAAAGCTCTATTAGCCTTTGCCCTGATTCATTCCGTGCTCCAAGGCCAGATTTGCCTGTTACTCCAGGTGTTTCTTGACTTCCTACTTTTGCATTCCAGTCCCCTATAATGAAAAGGACATCTTTTTTGGGTGTTAGTTCTAAAAGGTCTTGTAGGTCTTCATAGAGCCGTTCAACTTCGGCTTCTTCAGCGTTACTGGTTGGGGCATAGGCCTGGATTACTGTAATATTGAATGGTTTGCCTTGGAGATGAACAGAAATCGTTCTGGAGGCATAAGTTTAGGACACCGGATATACAAATTACAAATCTTGAAGTTTTTAACTAGAAGGAGACTTTAAAAATATTCATTTCCGACCTGAAGAAAATAATATAAGAGAAATGGTAACCCACTCCAGTATTCTTGCCTGGAGAATCCCATGGACGGAGACGCCTGGTAGGCTACAGTCCACGGGGTTGCAAAGAGTCGGACACGACTGAGTGACTGAACGAAACGGAACAGAATGTAGCTTCTATTTTTTAGGATACTATTCATATTTCATATACTAAAAAGTCAACATTTTGGAAAAGTCAACATAATCTTGACTCTTTATCCAGTTCATCTGTATCCAAACTATTTGGAAGATTTTGTATAGTCAATAAAACAAAGAGAAAACTATAACTAAAATAATTATTTTTTTAAGTATTAAATTCTAACTGTATGCTGTTGCCTGAAAGACATTCTGAGCTGAGGTCTGTTCTCATTATTACAATGGAAAATTAGCAAATATTAAAGGAGTATTAACTTTATATTCCAAAAATAAAAAACTACAAGATCTACATCTGAGGCCAACCAAAGGATTAAGAGAATAGAAAATTGAATATTCCTCAATATGTGAGTCATTGTTATTTAATGCCATGTCTTTTGTTGTCAATTTCAGATACAGCCAAGAATATACATCCCACATTTTGAAAATACAAGGACTTGGTGAAAACCACTGACCTGATTTAGTATAACCAAATTAGGTTCCTAGACCCAATTTCAATGTGTGTGTGTGTGTGTGTGTGCGCACATATATGTAGGCTCTCCCAAACCAACATCAATTCTCATACACAAGCTGCATATCCTATAGCACAAATCAATTCTGACACTACCTCTCAGAGTTAGCATCTGGTTCTACAGGTTAAGGGTTCAGTCCTTTAAGACTGCTCCCCTCACTCCACCAACTTCAGATGCCAGTTGCAAGACCATGTTGCTACCTGTACTTCTGACCACTGCCTATAAATCAGAGGTCCTCACACCCTCTTCCTTGGGTTTGACTAATTTGCTAGAGTGGCTCATAACTCAGAGAAAGACCACCAGTTTAGAATCAAAATATCTTACTCAGGAACAGTAGGTGAAAGAAAGGCACAGGGCAAGGCATGGGAAAAGATACGGATCTTCCATGCCCTCTGCAGGAGCCACTCTCCCAGTCCTTCTAAATGTTCACCAACCTGAAAGCTCCCTAAACCCTGTCCTCATGGGTTTTTAAGGAGGTTTCATTACATAATCACCACTGATTAAACCGTTGCCTGTTGACAGTTGACTCAACCTCCAGGCCCTCTCCTTTCTCCAGCTATCTGGGGCTGGAACTGAAAGTTGTTTCTCCTGGGAAGGAGCCCCCTTTCAAAGGTGTTTTTCAAAAGTCACCTGGCTAACATAAAGTGCTACAGAAAAATGTGCCACAGACACCTTTATCACGTTGACACTTCAGCAGCTTCTAGCTTCTCGGTTCTGTGAGCCAGGAACTGTGAATGAAGACCACATATATATTTCTTAAAAAATGATATTGCAATGCCATTTACCCTTGTGTAGTTTCATTATCTTGGCTCTAATCTTCCCTTTTCTGAGAAAGGAATATCACTGTTGAGAAAGAAAGTAAGACCGTGGTATCATCCAGCTGAATTTGGGGTGTTTTCATAATTCCTTCCTAAGGAGTGTCCATGCACACATAAGAATCGACAGGTTGAAGTAACCATCAATAGACCGAGAGGGAGAAGCTCTCGAAAGAGGATTTATACCTCCCTTACCCTTTCTCAATTATTTCATAATGTGGATTTTTAACTTTCAATTTCAAATTTTTTCTCATTATTTTAATTATTTTCTTTTGAATCTCTACAGGTGGTCTTCTTTAAGCAAACTGCTGAAAGCATGTTCAGCCTGTCCACCAGTCCATGGTCAACTGAAGTTATTTTCAAGGTGAGCAACTGAATTAACTCAAGGATGTAATGAAATAAATAAAGCTGGCAGTTAGCTCTACAGTTAATAATACTAGAGAACTGTACTAGGATGCATCAAGTACAAGGAAATGAGGTAGTTTTACCTGGAACACATTTCCCTCAGACTATTTACTGCTTTTTGATTACTGGATTGTAGTTGGCTCTTCGTGTTCATTTTAACAATGCTTTGGAGGTAAGAAAATACTGGAAGCAAAGGGAAAATTGTGTAAATTGGATTAAGCTTGACAAAAAGCTTGATAGATGCAAGGTCTTATAAGCCCCATGAGGGAAAAAAGTAGTCATCAAGAAGTGACATTATTTACTCAAAGCAATTTGCCATTGTTTGTGTGCCAGTTGCTCAGTCCTGTGTGACTTTTTGGGACACCATGTGCTATAACCCATAAGGATCCTCTGTCCATGGAATTTTTCAGGCAAGAATACTGGAGTGGGCTGCCATTCCCTTCTCCAGGGGATAGAGAATTCCTGCAATTCCTTGTCAGGATGGAATTCCTGACCCAGGGATCAAACCCAGGTTTCCTGCAGTGCAGGCAGATTCTTTATAGTCTGAGACACCTGGGAAGCCCAATTTGCCATTAGCTGACAACAATCAATTTTTCATTTCTAGATGTTTGATAGACACAGAGGGTTAGAGCAGATTTTAGCCTGGTCATTTAACCCTTACTCATAAAGCCACCATAAATGCATTGCTATCACTGCACCAAGCACTTAACATCACAGAGTTTATTTTTTTCTTGCAAAGCTCTGTACACAATGGATTTTTAAAAAAGGTGTGTATCTTTTAGTAACTCAGACTTCTTAGCCAAGTGTTGTAAGCTCAGGTTTGGATCTGGATACCTCAACACTGTCATCTACTAATTCTTTCACTGTTATAAAATAAACATTTTAGAATTTTCATATATATCACAAAAGATGTCATTTGTTTGCCACAATTTACTACGTCATTCTCAAAAAGTTTGTTTTTTCTTTAATGTTCCCCTCAAGTTATTTCAGTGATAAAGTGATTAAGAGTTCTTATACTCAGAGAGCTTTAATGCATTCCCATTATCTGAAAGTCTGGGTTAAAGTTTGGGAAGAAATTTCAAATTTGAGTTATAAGATACACTGTTTTTGGAGAAGGCAATAGCACCCCACTCCAGTACTCTTGCCTGGAAAATCCCATGGACAAAGGAGCCTGGTAGGCTGCAGTCCATGGGGTCGCTAAGAGTCAGACATGACTGAGCAACTTCACTTTCACTTGTCACTTTCATGCACTGGAGAAGGAAATGCAACCCACTCCAGTCTTCTTGCCTGGAGAATTCCAGGGATGGGGGACCCTGGTGGGCTGCCATCTATGGGGTCACACAGAGTCGGACATGACTGACAAACTTAGCAGCAGCAGCAGCATACCCTGTTTTTAATGAATTGCATCTTTGATATGAATTTATTTTTTCATTTTGAAAAAACTATACTTTTTTCCAAATATTATTCCAAATACATGTTTTACAGGCCACTATGGGCCAGAAACATTCTATGGAAGAAAGCATTTTGACAGACACTGGAAATAATTTTAATAGAAAAAAAGTTGATATATATCTAGATGTGGCCATGTTCCATAGGATGATTTCAGCATCCAAAGTTCAAAGACAAAATGACTGTGGCTTTCTTGCCACTCAAAATATTAACAATCTTCCCTTATAGCCCACCCTTAATTGTTAGTTTGTGTGTCAATAGATGGTACACTGACCTTTAGAAGTAGGGCTCCAGTGGACAAGGGAGTACGGGTGTCAAGCACCAGAATTAATTCAAACTGGCTTTGACCCCAACCAAAGCCGAAATCCAGTCAGAGGCCCATTAGAAATAAATATAAATTGTAGTATCACTTTTACAAGGTTGTGCCACTTAAGACTATTAAACCTAATAATTGAAAAGGAAATAACTGGAATAAAGGGTTTCTTTAAAAATGTAACTCGTAAATATAAGCCCATATTGCTTTTTCTTTTTAAGAAGGTGGTTTCATAATTTTCTTAAAAATTCTTCACTTTTGTTACATATCAGGTATTCAGTCTAAAGTTATATTTTTGATAGAGAAATTTTCTCTACCTAAAGCTAAAATAATTTTATAAATTATATAAGAAATCATATCAAATATGCAATTCATTAAGGCAGCTGACTGATAACACATATATCTGATGCACAAGTCTTTTTCTTCACATCCTTATATTCAAGATAAAAGATTTTAAGTCTTTTAAATCCTTACTACAAATATTCAAGAGGCCTAAGATTCCACCTTAATGCTAAAATTTTAAGGCCATACCTTACATTTCTATAATTTAAATTACATTAAAGGAGCTCAAAGTGTTATATTTACCAACAATAACTGTTTTAGTACACCCTCGGATCTCTCAAAGGTTACCTAGTGATTCCTTTGAGCACAGCGTATCATGTCTGGATGATAGAGACAAGCTAAAGTCAGAGACCAAGAATATTTTTTCCGAAGTATATCTTTGCTCTCTCTTTATAGACAAAAGCACTGTCCAAATGAATTGCACTTAGAAATGTGTGTGTATGTGTTGTGTGTGTGTGTGTGTGTACGCACGCATGCTTGCATGTATGTATTTAGGTACATGCATGGATCTTTATTGCTTCCAAGGGGAAGCATTTCTCCTCTCTGGAGCACTTGGTTGTAGGTGTACAAAGTATTTTCAGGAACTCTGGCTTCACTAAACTTAATATACTCTACTGTCAACTCTGGGGAAATAAGGTTTGGCCTTAAGACTCTTAAACATTCAGAAAATATGGCACAACATAATGATTTTTGCAGTAAATGATTACTAGTTCAAATAGAACTAACATGAATGAAAGCTAATGTTATTTATGGCATTGAAAGTATTTTTCATATTTCTTTTCATTTGATATATGCTAAATAAATATTTATAAATGAATGCTCAAAGTCCTTCAGGAAGCATTACAGCTTTCATTATCAAAGGTAACATTATAACTCATTATTGCTGAGCCTCTTTCCGAAAAGTAACTTTCAGGCAATAGGTGGCTTTTCCTTATGTGTATTATACCACAGAATAGATGCTTTAAAACCAATATATTCTAAAAACAGTCTCTAAAAGTAATTCTAAAAACCAATCTCTCCATATTATTAATGTTTATATTTCACACTGGACTTAGGCAGTGAGAATAATTTGAAAATGTCTATTTAAAAGCAAGAAAAAAGCCCACATCAAGCTCGAAAATTTATATGCCACAGATGTTTACAATGAGCTATTACCAGAGAAATTAATAAGGGTTGCTTTTTACCCAATTTTCAAGAGAGCTCAAATTATATAACACTACAGACCACATCGATATAATGGCTTTGCTTTCAGTGTTCAAGTTGTGTCCTTAAAGACTGACTTGCCACTATAATTACTGCTGACATTTTATTCATCATTGCTCCTTTTCTAGACTTGGCAGCCTTACCTTGTGTAGGGTTTAAACAAGGTAAGAGTCACTGTTGAACACAGATCCGTGGCTTCAAAAGAATGAATGTGCATAGTAGTACTTCAGAGACAGAATAATGCAACAGAATTGAATACTATGCTATATACGTATTTTAGAGGTAATCTGACCATTTATTTTATTAGTGAGAGCAAAGGATCCATAAAAAATAACTGACTTGCTCAAGATCGCAAAGTTGGTTTTTTCAGGCAGTGTTAAACCCGAGTATCTTTTGCTAATAAGACTCCTTTCGATGCAAACATGATGACCATCTGTTTACTGCAGTCATCTACCAAGAACTGGGCTTCCCTGGAGGCTCAGTGGTAAAGAATCCACCTGCCAGTGCAGGAGACACAGGTTCTATGCCTGGTACAGGAAGAGTCCCTGGAGAAGGAAATGGGAACCCATTCCAACATTCTTGCCTAGAGAACCCCATAGAGAGAAGAGCCTGGTGTTCTACAGTCCACGAGGTCATAAGGAGCTAACTAAGCGACTGAACAACAGCAACATCAGATAAAAGAAAATGTACAATATTTCTGGTTGGTCTCAGGAAGAGTTTATAAGACTATGAAATTTCAGGTAGAATGTATTATTCGCACAGACATGGGGCAAATTCATCCAGGAATTTGAAAAGAACCCCATCAATTTTAAACAAATAATAATTTCTTCTACTTAAAATCACATTCAATTCAAATGGACTTATTTTTCTTTCATAAACTATTCTTGTGTTTTCTGAAATGAAATGATGCGTAGGACATAACATAGCATAACATATAGCTTCAAAACAATATATTATGGGTTATATGGGGAGAGGGCAGGGGATGTAGAGGAAAAACTGGTGATGGATACATGGAAATCTATCACAACATTCTCTTTCATAACAACTCAAATGTCTTCAGAATAATAAGCTAAGATATATAGTTTTCCATCTATTTTAACGTTACCTGGGCTGCTTCTAACCAAACACTAGAGATCTCTGGGGAATCATCTTAGGTTAAGCCATTCCATTGTTGAGCTCATAACACATCTTCCTGACTTTTTTCTCCCATAATGGATCCTTCTGTGTCCATCTCTTTAAAATGCCACCTGACATAGAGACAACATAAATGTCTTCTTATTTTTAATACTGGTGAGAGAGTTAATTCCTAGGCAGGTCAATAAGAAGTCTGGGGTCCCCAAAGAGGAGAAAGTGGTCTGGGGCTCTCGAGAAGGAGATAGGGGTCTGGAATTCTCAAGGAGGAGGAAAGGACAAACGTCTTTCTTTTTTTCCTCTGCATTCCTTAGTCTTAGTCACATAAACCTTCTTATTTCTTTAAGCCCAGAACTGATGATTACACAACAAAACAACTCAGCTTAAACTCTGTACTAAGAATTATATAACAATTTATCCTGCTTGATGACAGTTTCTCCTTCCTGAAAACCTTCTGACTAATCCTGTTATCTTAAAATGTAAATTGTGGGAGTGAGTCTGGTAAGATCTTTACAACCTTGAGACATTCTTTTGATTTATTGTAATAACTAATTAAAAAAGTATATAACTTCCTTGCTAAGACTAGTAAGGGGGGGGCACTCTCCATCCTCTTTCTGATGTCTATGTCAAAAGCTTTCTTTTTCATACTTTAATAAAACTCTGCTACGCAAAAGCTCTTGAGTGTTTAAGCCTGATCCCTGGTCCCAAAGCTAAATCTTCGGATCACAAATCTGACACCATTCACCATAAGCTATCACTGGTTTTCGTTTTTCTGTATTTTTTTCAGAATTTCCAACTCTAGGGAGAATAAATCACACAAGTTCTACCCACTGTAAAGACGACTGTGAGATTTGAGAGGTACTGGAGATGCAAGCACTTCCAATGTGTGAGGAGTTAAAAAAATGTTACTCATCATTATGATAAAAACAACCATAACAATGAAGATGTTGGTAACTGCTCTAATTGGTTTTCTTTTTGTTTTATCTCATGCAGACCATATGCAATTAAAGCTCTTATTAAATCAGTGTGGATGTTGATCAGTTCCTTACAGCAATGTACTAAATCAGTGGAATTCTGATAATGAATTTCATCTAAGTTATACGCAAATCTTCATTTGAACATGCTTTGTTACCTTTGGAATCAAAATTTCTTTTTTAAAAAAGAAAATACCATTCCACTAGATCTCAAGACTTAATGTGATTCATTTTTGTTTGAAACATCTTTTATTTAGTCCTTAAATGTTTTGGGGCTTCCCTGGTAGCTCAGATAGGCTTCCTTTATATCTCAGTTGGTAAAGAATCTGCCTGCAATGCAGGAGACCTGGGTTCGATCCCTGGGTTGGGAAGATCCCCTGAAGAAGGGAAAGGCTACCCACTCCAGTTTTCTGACCTAGAGAATCCCATGGACTATACATGGCTTAGATGGTATAGAACCTGCCTGCAATACAGGAGACCCAGGTTCAATCCCTGGGTCAGGAGGATCCCCTGGAGAAGGAAATGGCAACTCACTCCAGTATTCTTGCCTGGAGAATTCCATGGATAGAGGAACCTGGTGGGCTTACAATCCATGGGGTCACAAAAGAGTTGGACACGACTGAGCGGCTAACATTAAATGTTTTTGGCTAATTAGAAGTTGGAGGTTCTCTATAAAGATCATCATTTATATGAATTAAAAAGGTAACATTTGTATTAATTCTATTTTCTATTATAATTTTTGTCCTCAGAAGGTAAGGAACAAGTTTTCAATGTGTTCTTCTTACTTTAAAATAATTTTTCTAAACTGTCAAAGGTCTATTTTCAAGGAAAGAAACTGAAAACCATTTCATGGATTTTTCAGATTTTTTTCTAAATAAGCATAATTCCTTTATGGAATCTAACTGAAATAAGAGGTATTCTACAATGATGCAGAGAGATAATTGTGACAATTCACTCTCATCACCCTCATTGTCATCTTATTTGATATAATAGTGAAATCATTTATTTCTTAATTTTAAAACCCTATGACAAATATTAAAATTAACATGTAAAATGTATAAATTCAGATGAAGTAACAAGTGTAATTCTATTAAGGGAGATGAAGTACAGTCAAAATTGTAAGACAGTGTCAAAGTTAGGTTACTCAACTCACAATTAGCTCCAAAAAGTGAATAGGATTTTTTTTTTAAACCTAAATTAAGTAACTGACTGATTCAGTTCACATATAATAGTTACTGCCTAAAAGTTTTTTAAAAGTTAATAGAACTTCTTAGTACTTTGCAATCTTATATTTTCAAAATATAAATTTAAAGCCATACATAAAATATTTTAGTATATAAAAAATAAATAAAACATGTTAATGTATTTCATATTTGCATCTCATCTTTAAAAACTAAATACAGTTAACAACAAAAGCCTCTCCCAGCATCCCATTCTTTTACCTTCTCAGAAGTAACTGTAGCTTGATATCATCATATACCCTTTCTATGAACATTTTATACTGTTAGCATATGTCTCTATACCATGCATAATCATGTTGTGTTGTTTGTGCTTTAAACTAGTGATTTTGTATCATAAATAGCACTTCATTTTCTCAGTTTTTCAAAATCATAAGTAAAATCACAATAAAATCAGACGGCAATGCTAGCGAGGCCTAATCATGGTGTATATTTAGAGAAAAGCTCCTTTTTGTTGCCTTTTCATCAAAAATATACTTGAGAATATGAAATAAGAAAGGTTAATGTAAGCATTCACCATTTGTGGTACTTACCCAAGCCAAATTTGTAGCTTTCACAATCTAGGAGGCACTCCTTGGCTCTGTCTCCTCTTAAGCAACATGAAGGTGAAAAAGATATGCATTATTGTGAGAAATTATTAGGATCCAATAGGATGCATGTAACCAAATCAGTTACTTAGCATCATTAAATTCATTTTTTTATTTATTCTCTGAGCTGGTAAAATGAGTGTTTGGGGAGATGTAGATCTGACATCTGTTTCATTCAATTTCATTATATAACTGAAAAAAGGAAAGCAGAGAAATGGACTTACCAATTACAAATTGAGCGATATAAATGTTCTTTGGAAGTCAGTTATTTTGAATTTGACAGATATATTCACATAGACACAATATTGTACATAATGTTTACTATCCATTAGGCACAGAAAAAATCTATTTAATCCATATCATGAGTCCAAGTTTAGGATTCTATTCAAATTATTGAAAGTATTTCCAGAAAGAAATCAATGCCATATGATATCCAATTTTAGTTTTGGGGCCCACAAAATGGGTCAAGAACTTCTGTCCATAGCCTCTCACTCTGTCAAGCATGAGGTGTAACATGTCTCCAGGTACAAACTCTGGTAGTGACTAACACATGGGATTAAGAATTCAGCAGATAATTTAAGAATTAGCAGCTGGATTGGTCAACCCTTTGATGAAAGAGGACCTGAGGAAAACATCAAAGAAGAAAGCTTTAAGAGAAAAGGTGTAAAGAATTAGAGGAGTCTCAGGGACCCCTGATAACATGTGCCTCCATCTTGACATTGTTTAGCAGTCACCTCCTTTCTCTTATTTCAGTTGCTTTAGGCATTGGCCCTGGATGTTCCCTATTTCATTCTTTCACTCTTCCTTTTGACAAATGTTTCTCAATCCGTCTTTCATTGGAGGAAAGAAATCAGCCTGATTATATAGCTCATTTTTAGGGTTAAATTCAAGGGTCATTTGACAAAGTCTCCATGAATGAAAGATTTCCAATTTAGACTTCTATTTTTATCACCAAACAAGTTCATGCATACAGTCATGAGAACACATTGAAAGGACTGAAAGATGGTATTCATAGAATTCTATTAAATTTAAGTGTCTGCACGCTGAATTTACTAATTAAGAAATGAGAAACCAGAACTATAAAGGTGGCGCAGAAATAAAAGAAACTATTCTTAAGTAATCTTTTAAAACTTTGAACAGAGTTACAGATTTTACCGTTTGTTATAAACTGGTATATATAATTTAACCAGAACCAAAAGAAAATTAGTATTGTGTGAATTCTGAAGCACATTCAACATGTTGTAGGTATAATGTGGACTTTCTTGAGTTTTACACATTCATAAGTAAATGGTCTGTATCTCGTGCCTTTGTTGGTTTTCTGTGAGCTGTAGTTTCTGGGAAGTGAGCAGCTCTCATTCCTGTAACTCTTGTAATCCAGTCATTCGTGTGCCACCTTCATGAGGATTCAGTGCGGCTGTGGTGCTGTTATCCCTCTGATAGGAACTCTAACTCAGTGTAAAGCCCCAAAGGTCTGTTACTTATCTTTATTTTATATTGTACAAATAAGACGGTAGGTATTGGGAGGGAGCATTAGAGGGCAGACACACTGAAATCATAAACACAAAAAACTAGCTGATCTGATCATATGGACCACAGCCCTGTCTAACTCAATGAAACTAAGCCATGCCGTGTGGGGCCACCCAAGACGGACGGGTCATGGTGGAGAGGTCTGAAAGAATGTGGTCCACTGAGGAAGGGAATGGCAAACCACATCAGTATACTTGCCTTGAGAACCCCATGAACAGTATCAAAGGGCAAAATGATAGGATACTGAATGAGGAATTCCCCAGGTCGGTAGGTGCCCAGTATGCTACTGGAGATCAGTGGAGAAATAACTCCAGAAAGACTGAAGGGATGGAGTCAAAGCGAAACAAATACCCAGTTGTGGATGTGACTGGTGATAGAAGCAAAGTCCGATGCTGTAAAGAGCAATATTGCATAGGACCCTGGAATGTTAGGTCCATGAATCAAGGCAAAATGGAAGTGGTCAAACAGGAGATGGCAAGAGTGAACGTCGGCATTCTAGGAATCAGTGAACTAAAATGCACTGGAATGGGTGAATTTAACTCAGATGACCATTATATCTACTACTGTGGGCAGGAATCCCTTAGAAGAAATGGAGTAGCCATCATGGTCAACAAAAGAGTCCGAAATGCAGTACTTGGATGCAATCTTAAAAATGTCTGTTCGTTTCCAAGGCAAACCATTCAATATTACAATAATCCAAGTCTATGCCCCAACCAGTAATGCTGAAGAAGCCGAAGTTGAACGGTTCTATGAAGACCTACAAGACCTTTTAGAATTAACACCAAAAAAGATGTCCTTTTCATTATAGGGGACTGGAATGCAAAAGGAGGAAGTCAAGAAACACCTGGAGTAACAGGCAAATCTACCCTTGGAGCACAGAATGAAGCAGGGCAAAGGCTAATAGAGTTTTGTCAAGAGAACGCACTGGTCATAGCAAACACCCTCTGCCAACAACACAAGAGAAGATTCGACACATGGACATCACCAGATGGTCAACACCGAAATCAGATTGATTATATTCTTTGCAGCCAAAGATGGAGAAGCTGTATACAGTTAGCAAAAACAAGACCAGGAGCTGACTGTGGCTCAGATCATGAACTCCTTATTGCCAAATTCAGACTGAAATTGAAGAAAGTAGGGAAAAAAACTAGAACATTCAGATATGACCTAACTCAAATCCCTTATGATTATACAGTGGAAGTGAGAAATAGATTTAAGGGACTAGATCTGATAGATAGAGTGCCTGATGAACTCTGGACGGAGGTTTGTGACATTGTACAGGAGACAGGGACCAAGAGCATCCCCATGGAAAAGAAATGCAAAAAAGCAAAATGGCTGTCTGAGGAGGCCTTACAAATAGCTGTGAAAAGAAGAAAAGGGAAAAGAAGAGAAGCGAAAAAAAAAAAAAAGGAGAAAAGGAAAGATATAAGCATCTGAATGCAGAGTTCCAAAGAATAGCTAGGAGAGATAAGAAAGCCTTCCTCAGCGATCAATGCAAAGAAATAGAGGAAAACAACAGAATAGGAAAGACTAGAGACCTCTTCAAGATAATTAGAGATATCAAGGGAACATTTCATGCAAAAATGGGCTCGATAAAGGATAGAAATGGTATGGACCTAACAGAAGCAGAAGATATTAAGAAGAGGTGGCAAGAATACACAGACGAACTGTACAAAAAAGATCTTCACAACGAAGATAATCACGATGATGTGATCACTCACCTGGAAGCAGACATCTTGGAGTGTGAAGTCAAGTGGGCCTTAGAGAGCATCACTATGAACAAAGCTATTAGAGGTGATGGAATTCCAATTGAGCTACTTCAAATCCTGAAAGATGATGCTGTGAAAGTGCTGCACTCAATATGCCAGGAAATTTGGAAAACTTAGCAGTGGCCACTCGACTGGAAAAGGTCAGTCTTCATTCCAATCCCAAAGAAAGGCAATGCCAAAGAATGCTCAAACTACCGCACAATTGCACTCATCTCACATGCTAGTAAAGTCATGCTCAAAATCCTCCAAGCCAGGCTTCAGCAATATGTGAACCGTGAACTCCCAGATGTTCAAGCAGGTTTTAGAAAAGGCAGAGGAACCAGAGATCAAATTGCCAACATCCACTGGATCATGGAGAAAGCAAGAGAGTTCCAGAAAAACATCTATTTCTGCTTCATTGACTATGCCAAAGCCTTTGACTGTGTGGGTCACAATAAAATGTGGAACATTCTGAAAGAGATGGGAATATCAGACCACCTGATCTGCCTCTTGAGAAACCTGTATGCAGGTCAGGAAGCAACAGTTAGAACTGGACGTGGAACAACAGACTGGTCCCGAATAGGAAACGGAGTACGTCAAGTTTGTATATTGTCACCCTGCTTATTTAATTTATATGCAGAGTACATCATGAGGAACGCTGAGCTGGAAGAAGCACAAGCTGGAATCAAGATTGCTGGGAGAAATATCAATAACCTCAGATATGCAGATGACACTACCCTTATGGAAGAAAGTGAAGAGGAACTCAAAAGCCTCTTGATGAAAGTGAAAGAGGAGAGTGAAAAGGTTGGCTTGAAGCTCAGCATTCAGAAAACGAAGATCATGGCATCTGGTCCCATCACTTCATGGGAAATAGATGGGGAAACAGTGGAAACAGTGTCAGACTTTATTTTTTTGGGCTCCAAAATCACTGCAGATGCTGATTGCAGCCAGGAAATTAAAAAACGCTTACTTTTGGAAGGAAAGTTATGACCAACTTACATAGCATATTATAAAGCAGAGACATTACTTTGCCAACCAAGGTTCATCTAGTCAAGGCTATGGTTTTTCCCGTGGTCATGTATGGATGTGAGAGTTGGACTATGAAGAAAGCTGATCGCCAAAGAATTGATGCTTTTGATCTGTGGTGCTGGAGAAGAGTCTTGAGAGTCCCTTGGACTGCAAGGAGATCCAACCAGTCCATTCTAAAGGAGATCAGTCCTGGATGTTCACTGGAGGGACTGATGCTAAAGCTGAAACTCCAATACTTTGGCCACCTCATGCGACGAGTTGACTCACTGGAAAAGACTCTGATGCTGGGAGGGATTGGGGGTAGGAGGAGACGGGGATGACAGAGAATGAGATGGCTGGATGGCATCACCAACTCTGTGGACATGAGTTTTAGTGAACTCTGGGAGTTGGTGATGGACAGGGAGGACTGGCGTGCTGTGATTCATGGGGTCGCAAAGATTCGGACACAACTGAGCGACTGCGACTGAACTGAACTGAACTGAACTGATATTTTATTTACAGTGTTCTGTTTGTTTCAGGTGTATAGCAAAGTGATACAGTCATATATATATATATTAATTAACAAAAGCAGTTCCTGTCTTTTGATGGGGTGCTCATGGTTTATAACATAAATAGCATTATTTTGAGAGAGGGATAACTTCGGTATGGCATTGGGTTTTTTTTCTTTTTGCAGCTTGAGGCAGTTGTAAAATAACTTAATGTAGCTTTTTACAACTGTATATTCTACAGTATTTTTTCATTTGGTGAAATTTTAACTGTTAATATATTTGGCATTGTGCTTTTTACCATTTATTAAAATAAAATTTAAAAAAAGGAGTTCCAAAAAAAAAAAGATGTATAAGTTCTAGGCATCTAATGCACAGCATGGTGCCTATAGTTAATAATACTGTTTTGTATACTTGCAATGTGCTCACAGAGTAAATCTGAAGTGTCTTGCCACACCAAAAATAAAAGTAACTAATGAAGTAATGGATGTATTTACTGGCTTGATTGTGGTAATCATGTCACAGTTTGCTTTTATTTTTTGCAGAAATTTACAAGTTGATCCTATAATTTATGTGAAAATGCAATGGACACAAAATAGGCAAAACATTCTTGGGAAATAAAGAACAAGGGCAGATTCACACTTCTCAATTTAAAACTCACTATAAAGTGACAATAATCAACACAGTGTGGCACGGACAAAAGACACACATTGGTCAATGGAATAAAATTGATAGTCTGTAAATAAACCCTTACATTTATGGTGAATTCACTTTTTACAAAGACCCCAAGGCAATTCAGTGGAGAAAGAATCTTCTTTTCAACAATCCAGGACAACTGTATAATCATATGCAAAAGAATGAATTTGGTTCCCTATATTACACCATACATAAAAATTAGGAAAATGGACCATAGGTCTAAATGAAGACTCATATGATAAAATTCTTAGAAGAAAACACAGGAGTAAATTTTTGCGACTTTAGCATAGGCAACAGTCTCTTGGATATGGCACTAAAATCACAAGCAACAAAAGAAAATATATATAAGTTGGGCTTATTTAAAATTAAAAACTTCTGTGCTTCAAATATAACCATTTAAAAAACTGAAAGCAACAAAGTATGTATAAAAGAGTTGATAAAGGGCTTCTGTCCACAATGTATGAACACATACAACTCAATAATGAAAAGATAAACAAGCTAAACATTTTAAGGAGTCAAAGATCTAAATATACATTTCTCAAAAGAATATATACTAGTGACCAATAGCAAGAGATAAAGTGCTCATCATCATTAGCAATTAGGCAAGTGCAAATCAAAACCATGATGAGATACTCCTTCACAAAGAATATAATGTGTTGACGAGGATATGGAGATAATGGAACTTTGTATATTGCTGATGAAAACACAGAATGGTACAACCACTTTGGAAAACAGTTGGGCATTTCCTCAAAATGATAAACACATCAAGTTATTTGGACTCCCTGGATCAAGGGGAATGATCCAGCAATTCTCCTCATAGTTATTTCCTGAAGAGAAATGAAAACATATGTATACACAAACATTTGAATGTTCATATCACCATTATTTAAAATAGCCCTAACTCAAATTTCCATCATCTGATGAACAGATAAACACAATGTGGTATATCCATAAAAGGGAATATTATTCAGCAACCAAAAGGAGTCAAGTACTGATACATGATGCAACATGGATCAACCTGGAAAAAAATGATACTAAGTGAAAGAAGTCAGTCACAAAAGGTCATATATTGTATGATTCCACTCATATAAAAAATAAAAAAACAATAAAATATATCATTATATTTATAATATTGGCTTGTACTTCCTTGGTTTTTAAAAAACTTGGATCTCAAAAGTATGCTTGAAGTCCAGTTCTTTCTTAACTTTGAGAAGGCTTGACTACACCTCACCACTCCTAAAAACAAAAAGAATTGCTTCTTTGAACTTTCTTTTTGCAGTAAGAATGTTCATCCTACTCATTAAATTTTTTTGAAAGAAAAACTCATGTTATAAATTGCATTGCTTCTCCTCCTGCAACTGGGAAACACATCCCTAACTGATGAAGATGCTCCTTCTTGCTGAGAATTATGCACTGGTCTGAAGTCTTTCTAAACATAGCCTTCCAAGGAGTCACTAACAATTTATCTGGTAGCAAGTAAGGTGAGTGCAGCATTTTCACAGCATCATCTTTCAAGATTTGAAATAGCTCAACTGGAATTCCATCACCTCCACTAGCTTTGTTCGTAGTGATGCTTTCTAAGGCCCACTTGACTTCACATTCCAAGATGTCTGGCTCTAGGTCAGTGATCACGTTATCGTGACTATCTTGGTCGTGAAGATCTTTTTTGTACAGTTCTTCTGTGTATTCTTGCCACCTCTTAACATCTTCTGCTTCTCTTAGGTCCATACCATTTCTGTCCTTTATCGAGCCCATCTTTGCATGAAATGTTCCCTTGCTATCTCTAATTTTCTTGAAGAGATCTCTTGTTTTTCCTATTCTGTTGTTTTCTCTATTTCTTTGCATTGATCACTGAGGAAGGCTTTCTTATCTCTCCTTGCTATTCTTTGGAATTCTGCATTCAGATGCTTATATCTTTCCTTTCCTCCTTTGCTTTTCACTTCTCTTCTTTTCACAGCTTTTTGTAAGGCCTCCTCAGACAGCCATTTCGCTCTTCTGCATTTCTTTTCCATGGGGATGGTCTTGGTCCCTGTCTCCTGTACAATGTCACGAACCTCCGTCCAGAGTTCATCAGGCGCTCTATCTATCAGATCTAGTCCCTTAAATCTATTTCTCACTTCCACTGTATAATCATAAGGGATTTGAGTTAGGTCATATCTGAATGGTCTAGTGGTTTTCCCTACTTTCTTCAATTTCAGTCTGAATTTGGCAATAAGGAGTTCATGATCTGAGCCACAGTCAGCTCCTGGTCTTGTTTTTGCTAACTGTATACAGCTTCTCCATCTTTGGCTGCAAAGAATATAATCAATCTGATTTTGGTGTTGACCATCTGGTGATGTCCATGTGTCGAGTCTTCTCTTGTGTTGGAAGAGGGTGTTTGCTATGACCAGTGCATTCTCTTGACAAAACTCTATTAGCCTTTGCCCTGATTCATTCCGTGCTCCAAGGCCAGATTTGCCTGTTACTCCAGGTGTTTCTTGACTTCCTACTTTTGCATTCCAGTCCCCTATAATGAAAAGGACATCTTTTTTGGTGTTAATTCTAAAAGGTCTTGTAGGTCTTCATAGAACCGTTCAACTTCGGCTTCTTCAGCGTTACTGGTTGAGGCATAGGCCTGGATTACTGTAATATTGAATGGTTTGCCTTGGAAACGAACAGAAATCATTCTCAGAAGTGGCCACAAGACTGGAAAAGGTCAGTCTTCATTCCAATCCCAAAGAAAGGCAATGCCAAAGAATGCTCAAACTACTGAATAATTGAACTCATCTCACACGCTAGTAAAGTCATGCTCAAAATTCTCCAAGTCAGGCTTCAGCAATATGTGAACCGTGAACTCCCAGATGTTCAAGCAGGTTTTAGAAAAGGCAGAGGCACCAGAGATCAAATTGCCAACATCCACTGGATCATGGAGAAAGCAAGAGAGTTCCAGGAAAACCTCTATTTCTGCTTCATTGACTATGCCAAAGCCTTTGACTGTGTGGATCACAATAAACTGTGGAAAATTCTGAAAGAGATGGGAATCCCAGACCACCTGACCCGTCCCTTGAGAAACCTGTATGCAGGTCAGGAAGCAACAGTCAGAACTGGACATGGAACAACAGACTGGTTCCAAATAGGAAAAGGTGTACGTCAAGGTTGTATATTGTCACCTTGCTTATTTAACTTATATGCAGAGTACATCATGAGGAACGCTGGGCTGGAAGAAGCACAAGCTGGAATCAAGATTGCTGGGAGAAATATCAATAACCTCAGATATGCTGATGACACTACCCTTATGGAAGAAAGTGAAGAGGAACTCAAAAGCCTCTTGATGAAAGTGAAAGAGGAGAGTGAAAAGGTTGGCTTGAAACTCAACATTCAGAAAACAAAGATCATGGCATCTGATCCTATCACTTCATGGGAAATAGATGGAAAAACAGTGGAAACAGTGTCAGACTTTATTTTTTGGGGCTCCAAAATCACTGCGGATGCTGATTGCAGCCATGAAATTAAAAGATGCTTACTCCTTGGAAGGAAAGTTATGACCAACCTGGATAGTATATTAAAAAGCAGACACAATACTTTGCCAACAAAGGTCCGTCTAGTCAAGGCTATGGTTTTTCCCATGGTCATGTATGAATGTGAGAGTTGGACTGTGAAGAAGCCTGATCGCCGAAGAATTGATGCTTTTGAACTGTGGTGTTGGAGAAGACTCTTGAGGGTCTCTTGTACTGCAAGGAGATCCAACCAGTCCATTCTAGAGGAGATCAATCCTGGGTGTTCATTGGAAGGACTGATGCTAAAGCTGAAACTGCAGTACTTTGACCACCTCATGCGATGAGTTGACTCACTGGAAAATACTCTGATGCTGAGAAAGGTTGGGGGCGGGAGGAGTAGGGGACGGCAGAGAATGAGATGGCTGGATGGCATCACCGACTCTGTGGACATGAGTTTGAGTGAACTCCGGGAGTTGGTGATAGGGAGGCCTGGCGTGCTGTGATTCATGGGGTCGTGCAGAGTCGGACACGACTGAGCGACTGAACTGAACTGAAGTAAGGTGAACTATACTTCTGGCTTTCAATGTAGATCCTATGGATACAATCAAATCAAGAAATTCACTAAATCGAGTTTTTGAATATACAAAGGACTGAAGATTAATTACATCAATGAAGAAAAACAGGAATTCTGTCTTTCTATGACATCACTGCAGATGGTGACTGCAGCCATGAAATTAAAAGACACTTACTCCTTGGAAGGAAAGTTATGACCAACCTAGACAGCATATTATAACAGACACATTACTTTGCCAACAAAGTTCCATCTAGTCAAGGTTTTTCCAGTGGTCATGTATTGATGTGAGATTTGGAATATAAAGAAAGCTGCGCACAGAATAATTGATGCTTTTGAACTATAGTGTTGGAGAAGACTCTTGAGAGTCCCTTGGACTGCAAGGAGATCCAACCAGTCCATTCTAAAGGAGATCAGTCCTGGGTGTTCACTGGAAGGTCTGATGTTGAAGCTGAAACTCCAATACTTTGGCCACCTGATACGTAGAGCTGACTCCTTTGAAAAGACCCTGATGCTGGGAAAGATTGAGGGCAGGAGGAGAAGGGGACAACAGAGGATGAGATGGTTGGATGGCATCACCAACTCAATGGACATCAGTTTGTGTAGGCTCTGGAGTTGGTGATGGACAGGGAGGCCTGGCGTGCTGCAGCTCATGGGGTCTTATATTCTCCCTTATATACTGTCTTCTAAATCATCCTGTTCTTCCCAAAGTAACATCCTTCAGGACCAGCCCTGTGTAATATTAGGATATTAGGGTTGATAAATATGTAGGGGCCACTTAGAAGTAGCAGGCAGAGGAGAAGGAAAAGAAAATTCCAAAGAGCAACGGCAAAGAGAGAAGTGTAATCACTGTGGTCTTGGGAACAATTTTTCATAGTCATTCTTAGATAAATGGCACATGTTGTTGTTCATTCACCAAGTCATGTCCAACTCTTCATGACCCCATGGATGACAGCACTCCAGGCTTCCCTATCCCTCACCATCTTCCAGAATTTGCCCAAGTTCATGTTCATTGAATCAGTGATGTCATCCAATTATCTCATCCTCTGTCATCCTCTTCTCCTTCTGCCTTCAATCTTTCCCAGCATCAGGGTCATTTCCAATGAGTCAGCTGTTTGCATCAGGTGGCCAAAGTACTAGAGCTTCGGCTTCAGCATCAGTCCTTCCAAAGAGTATTCAGGGTTGATTTCCTTTAATATTTCCTGGTTTGATCTCCTTGCTTTGACAGATAGATGATATGTCACTTAGATAACACATAGAAGAGGATGAATGCTCGTAGTGCCTCAGAATCCAAATAAGTACAGTATCTTTGATTAATTTTAATAAATTTCCTAAACATAATCTACTATGTGTATCTTTCCTGCTCTTTCTGAGGTTGAGGAGAGACGCCCTGGGATCATGTAGTGTGGTCCCTGGTGGCATGTGTTCATCTTTAAAGGACAGAACAATCCCCTGACACAGAGCGTTCTTATGGCTGCTGCAGGAATTTGAAAAGTACTCATCCTATCTTATGAGCATTGAAATTCCTGGCAGTTTCCACAATTTATAAATTAGGATAATACCACAACAGACAAGTAAGTAAAGAGAGAAAAAAAAATCTCTTAAATGTTGCTGTTGTTTTAAAAAGATAATTAAAAAACTGAACAGCAAACATGGGCTACTAACTGCTGTTAATATGTAAAACCCAAACCACAGATCACAAGTAAAGTTTTATTAGTGGATAGCTTCCTACATGACTATTCAGGAAACCTGGTTTGTCCATCTTGTGGAACCCCATGTCCATGCTCAACATAGAGTTTCCAAGGTCACTTTGTAGGTCATCTTATTTAGCCTGCCAGAGGGGAAACAATCATTGGGGAGGTCTTTATGGTCTAAATCTGTAAAGTGGTTCACATTTCTTTTGAGGCATCCCTTGGACTTAGTCATATGAACACAACTAACCACATGATATGCTTAGAAATGTAAGCTAGTTGCATGTCCAGAAATAAGAGGTGATAGACTTTGGTCTCTTCCACAACTTTGAGGCTGATTTCAAACTTTGGTCAATGGATCCCAAAGATCAGTCCATGGACAGCTGCAATAAAATTATTTAGGGATCCTGTATAAATATAACTTGACAGGGACAACCCCTGGAAATTCTTATTCAGTAGCTTTGGGCTAAAACCCAGTGAAATATATTTTTAAAAGTTCCCTAGGTGGTTCCAGATATGGGCCAGAGTTGAGATCAGCTCTTCTAGGTTTTCCTGAAATCAACCACTGAATGGACACTCTGGGGGCATGAAAATTAGCAATAATCAATTGCTCTCATAGGGCATAAACAGTAACATCAGAAACCCTCTTTCTTTCAATCTTTCATTAAACATCAAGAGAACATTGAAGTATTTAACAGCTTCTCAGGACAAACTGGTATCTTGATGATGATGTTTGAATGGTGGTAGTTGTCCATATGGGAGTGAACTGAAGGATATAGTAATTTCAAGTGACATTATTCACTGAGCAGCCCTGAAATAATAAGTTTGGTAACAACAAACAGATCATTACTCAGCTGGGTAGCATTTGAATTAGTATCCTAAAAACCTCCCACTGTTTTGTTTCCAAAGCTGAGTCTCTTTCTTAAAACACCGTGAAAATTAGCATGACTTGAATGGTTAGACAACATTTTCCTAATTTCTCCAAACTAAAAGTATACACTATACGTAGCCATCTTCCTCCAGATTTGGATGGGAGTGTTACTCATGCAGTTGTGTCTGACTCTTTGCAATCCCATGGACTATAATCCACCAGGCTCCTCTGTCCATGGAATTCTCCAGACAAGAATACTGGAGTGGGTAGCTATGCCCTTCTCTAGGGGATCTTCCCAACCCAGGGATTGAACCTGGGTCTCCTGCATTGTAGGCAGATTCTTTACCATCTGAGCCACAAGGGAAGCCCTATTTTTTAGTTATACTAAAAATCCTGGAGAAATGCAGAAACTTTGCTAAAGAATATGTCCTGTTTTGAGCTCTCTGATATTAGTGTAATCCCCCACTGTTAATATTCACAGTATATCTGAACTATTAATCTAACATTGTTCTGTGGCAATTCAAATAGAAAATAATTCCTTAGGATGAATTCCATTAGTCTTTGTGAGGCTGCAGCTCTAGCAGTAAACATAAAAATGCATCCTACAGTTTGAAATTAGGGATTAAGAAGGCTGAGTGCCAAAAAATTGATGCTTTCAAATTATGATGCCAGAGAAAACTCCTGAGAGTCCCTTGGGCTGCAAGGAGACCATAATAGTCAACGCTAAAGGAAATTAACCCTGAATATTCATTGGAAGGACTGATGCTGATGTTGAAGCTGAAATTCCAATACTCTGGCCACCTGATGCAAAGAGCTGACCTATTGGGAGACACCTTGATGCTTGGAAAGATTGAGAGTAAGAGAAGTGGCTGGCAGAGGTTGAGATGGTCAGATAGCATCACCAACTATGTGGTCATGAATTTGAGCAAACTGCAAAAGGTAGTGAAGGATATGGAAGCCTGGTGTGCTGTAGTTCATGGAGTCACAAAGAGTTGGACACGACTGAGTAACTGAACAGCAACAACATATGTAATGCATATATATATATGAATGTATAGATAGATTCTAAATCGCCAAACACAAATATATTATTGGAGAGTGCACACACCTTGAGATTATCAGCTGTTCCTTAAAATTAAATTTATTGAGCTATAAAAATACCGGAATAGGAATAATTTACATAATTCTCCCCATTTAATTTCAAAAGGGGTCAGCAAATTTTGAGGTTTGTTACAAGACTCACTCAGCACACACATATGTGTGAGCACATTTGGGGAATACTTAATATATGGCATTATTTGAAATTACAGATAGCTCAGTTAATAAAAATGCAAAATCTGCTGTTCTCTTTGTCTTTTAAAAATTATTTCCATGTGTTGTAATTTAGCATGGTGCAATTTGTTTGGAAAATTAAAGTAATAAAACTTTAGTTTGTTGTGTGTCTGAATGGTGGCAATGATTGTCTCAGTGGGTGGCTGCAAATGTGGGAAGAAGTCATTGTCAAGATATGCAGACAGAATAAATACTATTTACTAAGGGCTAATGTATAAGAACTAATAATAGACATATTGTTGCATGAAAAATTACCTCCCTAGGAGAGCTTGAACAGTTAGTGTCAGTGCAGTTAGCATGCATATGTTTTTCCTTCTAAACCACAAAAATAACCTTCTGGAGAAAAGAATCCAGAGCAGCCACCTCTTTGTCGTCTTTTTATGTCACGCTATCTGGGGTTATGTGGTCGACTATGAAGTTAGTCGGAGAAGCCACTCCAGTACTCTTGCCTAGAAAATCCCATGGATGGAAGAGCCTGGTAGGCTGCAGTCCATGGGGTCGCTAAGGGTCGGACACGACTGAGCGACTTCACTTTCACTTTTCACTTTCACACATTGGAGAAGGAAATGGCAACCAACTCCAGTGTTCTTGCCTGGAGAATCCCAGGGATGGGGGAGCCTGATGGGCTTCCATTTATGGGGTCACAGAGTCGGACACGACTGAAGTGACTTAGCAGCAGCAGCATGAAGTTAGTAGTAATTAACAATGATTATAATTGTTGGATATTAATATTTTAGAAGCATGAAAATGATTATTGTACTCATAGGAAGCACCATGAATACATGTAATTGTGATAATGCTGGCTATCATTTTAGTAATTTAGAAAATTAATGCATAAAAAGCGATTAGTGAGGGACAATTCAGAATGAGTGTGTGAATATGTTTGTAAGAGGCAAATTATTACAGAGCAAAGCTAATCAGCTGGACAAGAAATTTTCCAGAACTGTTCATTCTCAAACTTTCTTCAGTAGGGAAATTTGAATTTTCTCAGTGTATGATCCCTTAAAAAGCACAATATTTTTGAAAAAATGCTTTGGATCTATAAAGTTCTAATTACAAGGCACAGAAACTAGATCTTTAGTCAAAGGATCTAGATCCTTCAGTACAAAGGATCTAATGTACTGAGATTTTAAAATATCAGCACGGATCAAAGACAAAGATGTACTGCTCTAAATGGATCCCATAAATCTTTTTTCCTGTGATGAATTCTTTTAAAACTTCAAATGAGCTTGTCTTTGCTTCGAAAGAATCTCATCAAAACTGGTTATCTTGATCCTCTTGAACGGTGAATACGTGAAAGTGTCGGACTTCTCTAATAAGTAATTTATGTTGAATTTTTCAATTAATACCACAATAACCCTATGAGATCAGTAATATTACTATATCCATTTTACCAAAGGAGAGAGATAAAGAGATGCTGAGTAGCTCGTCCAAGGATGCACAGTTGGCAAGTAGCAAAACTGCTATCAAACTCAGGCTGACTCCAGAATTCCCAAGCCTAAGGCCACTTCTCTATATGACTGTGCATGGAATTTAAAAACTACATAGTCAGGGAAGCATATATGAGTTTTATAGTTTTTTTGTGTGTGTCTTTTTTTAAGGGGTAGGGTGTGTGGTTATTTTTATTTATTTATTTTTGGCCATGTTGAGGGACACGGAATCTTGGTTTTGCATGTAGCCTGCAGTAGAGGCAAGAAGTCTTAACCTCTGGACCACCTGGGAAGTCCCAATTTTATACTTTTCAGCTCCTTCTTTTGCAAAGGCCATACATGGATAGTGTCCCAGACTATAGGGCTGGTTCAGATTAAGATACACAATGGATGTGACATGAGAATAAGATTTAAAATATTGGAAGATGATTAAGGATTAGTAGCATGGTATCTGTAACATACACAAAATCTGAGAGATTAAAGATAAGAATCTAAGACAGAAGCCAAGAGCTAGAAGAACAGAGGTATATGTGAGCAAGATGCAATGGGAGACGAGGTGAGGGGGGTTCAGAATGATTCTATATCACAGGAGCTAGTGTGAGCGAGGAGCATACTTATAAAGTGTACTCTTTAGGTGATACATAGGTGCATTAATAGCAGTGTATAGTAAAATAACAGGTAGTTAAGTACATGGTTAAACATCGGAATTTGTTTCTCATTATTGATATATATTCAAAAGTTATCCCTGATATTTTATATATATATATATATATATATATATATATATATATATATATATATATCTCAGATGCTTCAATTTAAAACACAAAACCTATGATTGTATAATTAAATACTATGTTCACAGAACTAGAACAAATAATCTCACAATTTGTATGGAAATACAAAAAACTTCGAATAGCCAAAGCTATCTTGAGGAAGAAAAATGGAACTGGGGGAATCAACCTGCCAGACTTCAGGCTCTACTACAAAACCACAGTCATCAGGACAGTATGGTAATGGCATAAAGACAGAAATATAGATCAGTGGAACAAAATAGAAAGCCCAGAGATAAATCCATGCACTTATGGACACCTTATCTTTGACAAAGGAGGCAAGAATATAAAATGGAGAAAAGACAGTCTCTTTAACAAGTGGTGCTGGGAAAACTGGTCATCCACTTGTAAAAGAATGAAACTAGAACACTTCCTAACACCATACACAAAAATAAACTCAAAATGGATTAGAGAGCTAAATGTAAGACCAGATTCTATAAAACTCCTAGAGGAGAACGTAGGCAAAACACTCTCTGACATAAATCACAGCAGGATCCTCCAAGACCCACCTCCCAGAATATTGGAAATAAAAGCAAAAATTAACAAATGGGACCTAATTAAAATCAAAAGCTTCTGGACAGCAAAGGAAACTATAAGTAAGGTGAAAAGACAGCCTTCAGAATGGGAGAAAATAAGAGCAAATGAAGCAACTGATAAAGGATTGATCTCCAAAATATACAAGCAGCTCCTGCAGCTCAATTCCAGAAAAATAAATGACCCAATCAAAAAATGGGCCAAAGAACTAAACAGACATTTCTCCAAAGAAGACATAAACATGGCTAACAAACACATGAAAAAATGCTCAACATCCCTCATAATCAGAGAGATGCAAATCAAAACCACAATGAGATACCATTTCACACCGTCAGAATGGCTGCTATCCAAAAGTCTACATGCAATAAATGCTGGAGAGGATGTGGAGAGAAAGGAACCCTCTTACACTGTTGGTGGAAATGCAAACTAGTACAGCCACTATGGAGAACAGTGTGGAGATTCCTCACAAAACTGGAAATAGAACTGCCATATGATCCAGCAACTGCACTCCTGGGCATACACACAGAGGAAACCAGAATTGAAAGAGACACATGTACTCCAGTGTTCATCGCAGCACTGTTTATAATAGTCAGGACATGGAAGCAACCTAGATGTCCATCTGCAGATGAATGGATAAGAAAGTTTTGGTACATATACACAATGGAGTATTACTCAGCCATTAAAAAGAATGCATTTGAATCAGTTCTAATGAGGTGGATGAAACTGGAGCCTATTATACAGAGTGAAGTAAGCCAGAAAGAAAAACACCAATACAGTATACTAACACATATATGTGGAATTTAGAAAGATGCCAATGATAACCCTGTATGCTGCTGCTGCTGCTGCTGCTAAGTCGCTTCAGTCGTGTCCGACTCTGTGCGACCCCACAGACGGAAGCCCACCAGGCTCCCCCGTCCCTGGGATTCTCCAGGCAAGAACAGTGGAGTGGGTTGCCATTTCCTTCTCAGCAAAAGAGACACAGATGTATAGAACAGTCTTTGGGACTCTATGGGAGATGGTGAGGGTGGGATGATTTGGGAGAATGGCATTGAAACATGTATGCTGTCATATGTGAAAAGAATCACCAGTTCAGGGTCGATGCATGTTACAGGATGCTCGGGGCTGGCGTGTGGGGATGACCCAGAGGGAGCATAAAGGGAGGAGGGAGGTTCAGGAGGGAGAACTCATGTACACCCAGGGCAAATTCATGTCAATATATGGCAAAACCAACCAATATAATATTGTAAAATAATTTGCCTCCAATAAAAAATAAATAAATTTTAAAAAAATTAAATACTATGAATACTAGAAAACCAGGACTTAGCAGTGAATTCATGTGTGTTATCATTGGACAGCTCATAGAAATCTGCAAAATCATAAATCAGAAAAATATAATTTTTTTCTTTTATTCTTTTTACATTTAGTGTACTTTTGTTATCAAAAAAAGACTGCATACTCTTTTTTTAGATAATCTATTTATTTCTGCATCCTTCTACACAATTATTTCCTTACATGAATGTTACCTTCCTTCCTTACAGAATATGTTTGTCCCTGCTGTTTCCAGTTTCCAGATCAAGTTAATACTTTCCAGGAGAATATTCCCTTGATTATCCCAATGCAGACTAACCACTGTTTCATGTGAATTTTAAAAGTAACACGAACTTGAAACTTAAAAAATTAAATTTTTGTATAATTTATCTCTTCAACTGAATTGTAAGTCTTTGAGGATTAGAACTTATTAGATTTCTTTCTTTGTATACATACATATATATATACATATACACTGATTGAGGTAAATTTCATCAAATTACTTTAATCAACTATCATTTACTATCATTCACCATACACCAGTTTTTAGGTGCTTAGATTAGAAGGAATAAAGAAGTAATCATTGAACAAATACATGGTCCTTTTCTCAACCATCTCATCATTTGTTGGAAGAAGTGTATCAGTCTGCATAAGCTAAGTTTTGCTGCCACAACAAATGACTACCAAATTCTAGCTTCTTACAGATAAAAATAGTTTGTATATCTCACACAGTACACATCCATTGACACTTAGTTAGTCTCTGCTTCATAATCTGCACTACAGGATCCTAACTGACAAAACAATCTGGTCACGACACAGAGGTAAAGGAAATAGCAAACCAAGTTCTGGCTTTAAAGCTTCTCCCCAAAATCATACACAAAGCTCATTCCCACATCTTTTTGGCAAATGATAATCACATTTGTGCTGCTGTGTTCTAAAAGGTGCAATGTATCTTATTGGAGTGGGCGTGGATAACTCAGAGAGAGAATGTTTAGTGAATTGTGGCAAGCCACTCCAGTACTCTTGCCTAGAAAATCCCATGGATGGAGGAAACTGGTAGGCTGCAGTCCATGGGGTCGCTAAGAGTCAGACACGACTGAGCAACTTCACTTTCACTTTCCTTTCCTACATTGGAGAAGGAAATGGCAACCCACTCCAGTGTTTTTGCCTGGAGAATCCCAGGGACGGGGGAGCCTCTGGGCTTCCGTCTATGGGGTCACACAGAGTTGGACACGACTGAAGTGATTTAGCAGCAGCAGTACAAGTTACATCAGGGTGAAAGACATTACACATTAATGATAACTATTGTCAGAGAGGTTATCTATTTTGCTTTCTGGAAGCTTCCCATGGTACAGTTCAGTTCAGTCGCTCAGTCGTGTCCGACTCTGCGACCCCATGAATCACAGCACGCAGGGCCTCCCTGTCCATCACCAACTCCCGGAGTTCACTCAAACTCATGTCCGTTGAGTCGGTGATCCATCCAGCCATCTCAATCTGTCGTTCCCTTCTCCTCCCACCCTTAATCCCTCCCAGCATCACAGTCTTTTCCAGTGAGTCAACTCATCGCATGAGGTGGCCAAAGTATTGGAGTTCCAGCTTTAGCTTCAGTCCTTCCAATGAACACCCAGGATTGATCTCCTTTAGGATGGACTAGTTGGATCTCCTTGCAGTCCAAGGGACTCTCAAGAGTCTTCTCCAACACTACAGTTCAAAAGCATCAATTCTTCAGCGATCAACTTTCTTCACAGTCCAACTCTCACATCCATACATGACCATGGGAAAAACCATAGCCTTGACTAGACGGACCTTTGTTGGCAAAGTAATGTCTTTGCTTTTTAATATGCTATCTAGGTTGGTCATAACTTTCCTTCCAAGGAGTAAGCGTCTTTTAATTTCATGGCTTCCTATGGTAGGGATTGTCAAATCACTTGCTATCAGCATTGGAAAGAATTTTAAAAGTCATCTAATTCAACAATCTATTCAGGGCAATCAGTAATTGCATGTTGATAGAGATTAAGTAAGTGTGGAAGTCAATAAATATGCCATGGGATCATTTCACCCAGGGAAGATTAATTTTTGTGAATATGAGGAAAAATTATTTGAACAAATAGTCTACTCCAGGAAATTGTTTCAGAATTCTACACACAATATGTATAGTTAGTGGTACTGTGAACTTTTTTACCTCATGACATCTTATTGGATCAATGTTTAGATCTGAAATTTCTTTACAAAAGCACAGATGATAATTTAATAATTCTGCCAACACATAAAAACTAATGTAACTGAATTTTAAGGGACTTACTAGTACCTTTCTTATGCCAAAATTTATCTATCTTTCAAAGAACAGAGTGAAATCTGAGGATCTATTTTTACTTTTTTTCTATTTTATTTAAATCTTATTACCATCCATTTTATATAATAAAACAAGCCATGTTTTTGTATATTACTCATCTGTAATCTGTTCATATGAATTTAGTGGAATTAATTTGCTAATAGTTTGTCCATGTAATATAATATGACAAGTTTCAATGTGTGTAGTAAAGATATTTCTTTTTATAATACTTATGTTAATGTAGAAAATTTCATTCAAGGAGAGTCCAAGTTCAGTGTGATAATAAAAACTGCAATGATATAAATTTCACTTAGATTTTCCTATAGAAATAATGCTATTACTATTTAACCCTAAGAGTAATTAAATGTTGATAGAAAGTGCAATCTGGTAAATAATGTGATTTTTTTTTTAATTTTCAAAGAACAAATCAGTGCATGCACAGAAGATGGGTGAGTCCTTTTCTAGCTATGAAAGACAAGATGGTAGAATTGGATGATAGATCCCAAGCTTCTGCTATGCATTTTAGATGCACATTTAAGGTTTGGCCCAGCTATAATATTAGTTTTTGGTAAGGGTGGTGCTCAGCCAACATATGAGGGCCTCCTGAGATGGAGGTCAAGGCTGTCCGTGTCCTACTTCTATGGCCGAAAGACTTGGCTGTCAGTCATAATGATAATCCTACTTAAAACTATTAGAACAATTGGGACAGGTTCATTTGAGAACAATATGTTTTCCATTTCTGCTAATTACATGTAAATTGCCACAGAATGTGATAGACATGGGAGATTACATGATTTCTTAGATCTTCTTTCTGAGAGTTTCTATAAAATAATCTCTTTCTATTCACTATGATTTGAGCAAAAGCATGGCTACAAATCCTCCTAAAAATATATTACCAACATAAATCTATCAATATAAAAAAGATAAGTTATGGCCACACTAGATTTATCTTCAAAATTAACATAATTGTAATATTCAAACATCAATCAATATAATTAACTGGTAATAGAATGAAGTAGATATAGTCATAAGATCATTTAAAGAGTTATAGAAAAAAACAGTTGATTCATTCATTTATGATAAAAGGTATCAGTAAATAAGAAGAAATTTAATTTGATAAATAATGTTAAAAATTCTATAGCAAATATTATCCCCATTGTAAAATGCTAATAGTTTTCACTTTGAGATGAAAATGTAAAGATGCATGATATTATTACTTGTTTTCAAATTTATATATAATCAATCTCAGTGCAAAAAGTCAAAGAAAAAAATAAAATGCAAAATTAAATTGAAATGGAAGAAAAGTGTTATTATTTGTAGTCTGTAGTTACCATGACTGTCCATTTAATAAACCCATAAAGTTCTATAGCAAATTAGTAAGGGCAATGATCAATAAGAAAACAAACAAGCAAAAAACAATTGTATTTCTATATACCAGCTAAAGAAAATAAAATTTCTAGGAATAAAACAGTATGAGTAAGACTTCAGTACAAAATCTTTAAGGTGTTATTGCTGCTGCTGCTGCTCCTGCTAAGTTGTATCAGTCGTGCCCGACTCTGTGTGACCCCATAGACGGCAGCCCACCAGGCTCCCCCATCCCTTGGATTCTCCAGGCAAGAGTACTAGAGTGGGTTGCCATTTCCTTCTCCAAGGTGTTATTAAGAAAAATCAAAGACAGAAAATATAGTGGAATATACCATATTTATATTTGGAAAACAGTGCTTTAAATATGCCAATTATACTCAAATATATAAAATACAATCCCAATCAAAATCCCAAAAGTTTGGGAGAAAAATGATGATCTAATTCTAAAATTTATATAGAAATGCAAAGCCAAAGAAGTCAAGACATTCTAAGAGATGGGCCAAGTGGAAGCACTTCTTCTGCCAGATATTGTAAAACTACAGTAATTAAGACAGCACACAATTAGGCAAGAGATGAATACATAGACCAATAATACTAAAGAACAGCGAAAGGACTCATTCATCAAACAACTTTTTTTCTATATGAAATTAGTTGAATACTTTAGAAAGGCTCAATGTAGTTAGATTTCTAAAATATATTGATACTGATTTAGGTGTCTAAAGGAGATCAATCCTGGGTGTTCATTGGAAGGACTGATGCTAAAGCTGAAACTGCAATACTTTGGCCACCTCATGCGACAAGTTGACTCACTGGAAAAAACTCTGATGCTGGGAAAGGTTGGGGGCGGGAGGAGAAGGGGACGACAGAGAATGAGATGGCTGGATGGCATCACCGACTCTGTGGACATGAGTTTGAGCGAACTCCGGGAGTTGGTGATGGACAGGGAGGCCTGGCGTGCTGTGATTCATGGGGTCGCGGAGAGTCGGACATGACTGAGCGACTGAACTGAACTGAGAGGTGTTTAGTTGCTAAGTTGTGTCTGACAATTTTGTAACCCCAGGAACTATTGTCCACCAAGCTCCTCTGTCCATGGGATTTCCCAGGCATGGACACTGGAAGAGGTTGCCATTTCCTTCTCCAGGGGATCTTCCTGACCAACAGATTGAACCCACGTCTCTTGCATTGACAGTTGGATTATTTACCACTGAGCCACCAGGGAAGCCCAGGTATAGGTGAAATACATATAAAAGATACGGGGGCGGGAGAAGGTGGGATGGTGAGAGAGTAGTATTGAAACATAACATGTAAAGTGGATAGCCAGTGGGAATCTGCTATGTGATGCAGGGAACCAAAGCTGAGGATGGGGTGGAGAGGGAAATGGGAGGGAGTTTTAAGAGGGAGAGGGTATATGTATACCTATGGCTGATTTATGCTGATGTATGGCAGAAGCCATCACACTATTGTGTAGTAATTTTCTTCCAATTAAAAATAAAAAAAAAAATTTAAGATATGGAAAAAATAGTTAAAATCTGGGAGAAGTCTCTCCTAAGATTATTTCTTGTCTCTTTACATTCTGGCTTCTTTTGAGGAAAATCCACACTGCAGATTAAACAAGAATGGATTATGGCTGGGTTTATAATTGAAAACAAAAACAAAAAACCTTACGTAGAGCTTTTGTCAGAAAATGCATACGTACTTATATTCATTCATATTACTTTGGCAGGTCAAAATTTTGGACAATAAATATGTAATTATATACTATAAATTAAGTTAATAGTGTTACTGTTTTTTCTGCTTTATTGTTATTTTTTATTAACTAACCTCCAGCACTGAATGTAAGGTATCAAAAGATTTCTACTGTGCTTCTTATCATGTGTTTTAATGCTTATAGTAAAGAAAAATTTACAAAGAACAAATTTAGTGGGTTTCTTTGGGGACATCTTCAATTTTGTACTTTGGATTGCATATTAAGCATAAGAAATTCTATTTCTTCCAGGACAGGAAAATTGGTGTGGAGAAAAATATTTCCTTTAAGTTTAGTTCAGTTCAGTCCCTAGTTGTGTTAGACTTTGCGACCCCATGGACTGCAGTATGCCAGGCTTCCCTGTCCATCACCAACTCTCGGAGCTTACTCAAACTCATGTCCATTGAGTTGGTGAGTGGTAGTTTTCAGTAAGATATGGGTAAGATGTGATTTAATTTTCAATAAAACAGTACTTTCTTGTAACTAAGAACTCTAAACACACATACTTAAAGCGTCAATTAATAAGAATTGCTATTACAAAACCATTTTACTTTTCATAAAATAGCATAATCTCATGCTTCCTTTAAAGCACAGTCCCCCTGCCTCCTTATATTTTATCTTATTTAGTTATATTCTGTTAATTAATAAATTATTTTTTTTAAATAACTTTTTTTCTAATGCCTTAAGAACTTACTTTTCTTAGAAATGTTGAGGAATTATTTTTACCAGATAGATCTCATTTTTTCTCAATACTCTTTAAATGAAATAAAATTTATTCTATATTTTATTACAATAATGTAGGTATATGGCATACATCTATAACTTGAAAAATTAAAATGTGCAGAAGAATATATTATGCCTGGTTCTATGGCTCAAAGGGAGAAGGAAATAACAACCCACTCCAGTACTCTTGCCTGAAGAATCCTGCGTACAGGGGAGCCTGGGAGCCTGTATGGGCTACAGTCCATAGGGTCACAAGGAGTTGGACACGAGTGAGCAACTTCACTTGACTCACTTCATACTTTATCACAGAAGAAGGAAATGGCAACCCACTCCAGTGTTCTTGACTGGAGAATCCCAGGGACAGAGGAGCCTGGCTGGCCATGGTCCCTGTGGTCGCAGAGGGTCAGATACGACAGAAGTGACTAAGCACGCATGCGTGGCTCAAAGACAACTACTTAATACTTGCTGAAAACAATTTTAATGTGTTATTTTTACATACATTTTAAAATTTAACAACCTTTGCCATTCACGTGACATTTTATCATAAATGGTTTACTTATAAATTCAAACAGAAAAAGATAATTTTACCTTTAATATTTCAAAATAAGTTTATTCTAGGAGAGCTTAAAATAAGTTCGTGTATTAAAACATAAAGATTTTTGTGATTTGAAATATTTAAGCACAATGACACCTTGAAAATGAGAAATTAATGTAAAATGAGAAATTTTTTTACTAAAGATTAAAGCCTTCTTGATTTAAAAATGAATCTGTATCCTTTTCAATCTCGATCAGAAAATTATGCTTCTTCTGCACAACCCCTGGCATGAAGAATATAAACATATTACATAGGTTCTGTCAGTTGAATGCTCCACCACTTATGGCAAAAGCCATAAAAACGAGGACAGTTTAAGGTTTCTTCCAGTGGAGAAATCTAGCATACTTGGTCAAGAGTAATGGTGGTAGTGGAACTGGGAGTCTAAACACAAAGATAAAAGTGTCTGATGTGAGTAAAATCTACTAAACAGTCTAACTAGCACTGACACTCTCTGGGGTAGTATAAGTCTATGTTTTTGGTTCACTGGAGTCATTTTCCCCAAAGTCATTTCCTTAGCTCTGTTCATTACACAGCTATTTTTGTTAAATCTGTGAGCTACCCCATTATAAATATTTTTATACTGAATCCAATAGCTTTAGTTTCTGTTTTGCAACCAGGAACCCTGACTGGTAAAGAATTACAGGGCACTAAAGTTAGACTCTGTCACTGGCAAGTGCTCCTCAAACTGACAAAATAAATAAGCAATCTTCAACTTGAAATAGTTATTCTCTGGCAACTAACTGTCTTACTTCCCTCTATAAATGATAAAATAATCTCTAGGATGGCTTCAATCTGTGTTTTAAAATGTTTAAATTATACAGTGTGGGTAGGAAAATGATTACAGTTGATATTACAACTAAGCTTCATTCCTCCCCATACCTCCTGTTATGAAAAGTGACTATTACATTTGGAGTTTCCAAAACAACCATTTTAACTGTACTAATGTCAAATTGTATATCTCTTTATTAGCTTCACCAATGTTTTTATTTAATTAACCTCATACATACAACCATTATCTAATCATGTTTTACAAATTAAGGGTGTCATGTGTTTTGAATCTTGTAAAGATTATTTTTGTTGTACCTTCAGTTCATCTCAGTCAGTTCAGTCGCTCAGTCCTGTCCGACTCTTTGCCACCCCATGAATCACAGCACGCCAGGCCTCCCTGTCCATCACCAAATCCCGGAGTTCACTCAAATTCATGTCCATAGAGTCAGTGATGCCATCCAGCCATCTCATTCTCTGTCATCCCCTTCTCCTCCTGCCCCCAAGCCTTCCCAGCATCAGAGTCTTTTCCAGTGAATCAGCTCGTCGCATGAGGTGGCCAAAGTATTGCAGTTTCAGCTTTAGCATCAGTCCCTCCAATGAACATCCAGGACTGATCTCCCTTAGAATGGACTGGTTGGATCTCCTTGCAGTATAAGGTACTCTCAAGAGTCTTCTCCAACACCACAGTTCAAAAGCATCAATTCTTTGGCGATCAGCTTTCTTCACAGTTCAACTCTCACATCCATACATGACCACGGGAAAAACCATAGCCTTGACTAGACGGACCTTGGTTGGCAAAGTAATGTCTCTGCTTTTTAATATACTATCTAGCTTGGTCATAACTTTCCTTCCAAGGAGTAAGTGTCTTTTAATTTCATGGCTGCAATCAGCATCTGCAGTGATGTTGTTCCTTATTTGTGGCTTATCATGGTCTAAGACCATTACTAGTTATCTTTCAATTAGGTTTTTGACATTGAGAAAATTATTTAATTTCTCTGTGCTGATATTATCACGGTAAAATCATGATGATACTTTTAATCTAATTATTTAGGAATTTGTCTGTCATACACATAGTCCTTAGATCTATAGGGAAAGAAAAGATAAATAATACTTAGATTAGGTCTCAAAAGATGTAGAAGAAGAGATGGTCAAAAAAGTTAAGATGAAAGGCATATAAACACATGCTTTTATAGAGCTCCTAAAAAAGGCAAACTTCCTACAGGAAGTATTATTTGAGCTCGGCTTCAAGGGTAAGATTTAAATAGTTAGAGACAGAAAAAGGATGTTCTTAGAATTCGGGTTTACATTTGAAAGGTGAAGATAAGAAGAGAAAACATTTTATGAGCTGTATAGTGTTTGCAAAAGGATATAACAAATATAGTTTAGAGAAATTGAAAAGAGATAAAAAATAACACTTGATATTCCACTAACCAAATGTATCCAGTTAATAGTTAAAAGTCTTCATCTCTCAGAACATTTATTTTACATAATTAGAATTACAGGATACCTAGTATTTATTAAACATTTTTTTTCTCAGCAATATATCATAGATTTTTATAATACCAATAAATGTATATCTGTTATCAAGACATTAATGAATGCATAGTTTTCAGTTTTTAGTGTGGATAGTACTAGTCTACCAGTCATTTTGGTTTCCAATTAATAAATATTCAAAATACTGCTATGATGAAACCTTGCAATATCTTTTATCTTTCTAAATAGTAGCTCCTAGGGCAGAAAGTGAAGAGGAACTAAAAAGCCTCTTGATGAAAGTGAAAGAGGAGAGTGAAAAAGTTGGCTTAAAGCTCAACATTGAGAAAACTAAGATCATGGCATTTGGTCCCATCACTTCATGGGAAATAGATGGGGGAACAGTGAAAACAGTGTCAGACTTTATTTTGGGGGGCTCCAAAATCACTGCAGATGGTGATTGCAGCCATGAAATTAAGAGATGCTTGCTCCTTGGAAGGAAAGTTATGACCAACCTAGACAGCATATTAAAAAGCAGAAGCATTACTTTGCCAACAAAGGTCTGTCTAGTCAAGGCTATGGTCTTTCCAGTGGTCATGTATGGATGTGAGAGTTGGACTGTGAAGAAAGCTGATTGCTGAAGAATTGATGCTTTTGAACTGTGGTGCTGGAGAAGACTCTTGAGAGTCCCCTGGACTTCAAGGTGATCCAACCAGTCAATCCTAAAGGAGATCAGTCCTGGGTGTTCATTGGAAGGACTGATGCTGAAGCTGAAACTCCAATACTTGGGCCACCTCATGCGACGAGTTGACTCATTGGAAAAGACCCTGATGCTTGGAGGGATTGGGGGCAGGAGGAGAAGGGGACGACAGAAGATGAGATGGCTGGATGGCATCACCTACTCGATGGACATGAGTTGGGTAAACTCCGGGAGTTGGTGATGGAAAGGGAGGCCTGGTGTGGCTGCAATTCATGGGGTTGCAAAGAATGCGACATGACTAAGCAACTGAATTGAACTGAAGTTTAACTAGAAGTTGGAATGCTACAATATACATAGTAGACATTTTGTTCCATATTACCAAATTGTCTGATAATCAGTTCAGTTCAGTTCAGTAGCTCAGTCGTGTCTGACTCTCCGCAACCCCATGAATCACAGCACGCCAGGCCTCCCTATCCATCACCAACTCCCGGAGTTCACTCAAACTCATGTCCACAGAGTCGGTGATGCCATCCAGCCATCTCATTCTCTGTCGTCCCCTTCTCCTCCCGCCCTCAACCTTTCCCAGCATCAGAGTCTTTTCCAGGGAGTCAACTTGTCGCATGAGGTGGCCAAAGTAGTGCAGTTTCAGCTTTAGCATCAGTCCTTCCAATGAACACCCAGGATCCATCTCCCTTAGAATGGACTGGTTGGATCCCCTTGCGGTACAAGGTACTCTCAAGAGTCTTCTCCAACACCACAATTCAAAAGCATCAATTCTTCGGCGATCAGCTTGCTTCACAGTCCAACTCTCACATCCATACATGACCACGGGAAAAACCATAGCCTTGACTAGACGGACCTTGGTTGGCAAAGTAATGTCTCTGCTTTTTAATATATTAAGGCCTTTAAAATGGACAATTTCACAAAAAATGAATGAAAGAACACCTTGAAGGGCAGTTGATATTTCAAAGAAAAATTTGTACCACGTTTTGTAAGCTCTGGCTTAAGGACCAGCTATGGGGGTGGTGTATGGTGACGGAAGTTCCGAAGAAATTCTGCTATATTTCTGGGCTGAGAAACCATAGGACAAAGAACAGGGTAGCCATAGTCACCAGAGTGAGGGTCAATGCTGGTCATAAAACAGCCAGAATAGGAGCGTCAGTGTAAAGTCTGCCAACTCTGTAGTTGAATCCTGAACTGACATACTCAGAGCACAATCAGAGAGATTCAGCTAAAGACAAAAGACCTAAACCAAGTCTGAAGCTGATTCTCTAAACATCAGTTTCACAATTTGCATACAGAGGAACCTGGTGGGCTACAATCCATGGGGTCGCAAAGAGTCAGACATGACTAAGTGACTAAGCACAGCACAAGTTAATTACTTAGCAAAATAAAAACAGAAGTAACCTTCAGAAAAATACGGTGGAATGCAAAGTTTTAACAATGACCAGGGATTGAACCCAGACCTTTGGCAGTGAGAGTGCAGAGTCCTAACTACTGGACCATCAGGGAATTTCCTGACTCATTTTAAATATCAAATATGATCAAAAGAAGGAGACACCAGGGATACCCATATGTTGGATAAAGTCTATCATACAAGGACTTTAAAAGAGCTTTTATAACTAAGGAAAGGAAAATAAGTTTGAAATGAATGCAAAAGTCGTAAACTGAGCAGAGAAAATAAAAGGTTCATCAGATGGACTTAAAAGCAGAATGGAGATAACAAAAGAAAAAAAAATCAGTGAAATTAAAAAAGAATCAATGGAGACTATACAATCTGAACAACAGAGAAAAAAATTAAAGTAGAAACAGTATTTCAGAAACGTGAAAGGCAATCTCAAAATGTCTAATAAAACTACATGGAGTCAAAGGTGGAGTCGACCAAAAATATATAGAACAAATACTAGAAAAATTTATGCTCAAAAATATCTCAAATTTGGTGAAATAAATTTATCTATTTAAACAAAACATCAAACTTTGAACTAGAAAAATACAAAGAAAACTAAGCTAATTGTATAAAAAGAAAATATTGATGATAAAGGACAAGAGAAAGGTAAATAAGACCAGTTACAAAATGCTCACATTTTTAAGCCATTGCCCAAAATTAAGCCTAAGGACATGGCAACCCACTCCAGTGTTCTTGCCTGGAGAATCCCAGGGATAGCAGAGCCTGGTGGGTTGCCGTCTATGGGGTCGCACAGAGTCGGACACGACTGAAGCGACTTGGCAGCAGCAGCAGCAGACTTGAAGTTTAAGAGGCATACTGTAACCTCTAGAGCAAGCACAGCAGTAATAATGCAGAGATGCACACAAAAAGAAAAGAAAAGAAATCCTTAGACTGTATTGGGATTAACTGCAATGTGCTAGCACAGAGGGTAAAACTATGATGAGTCAAGCATAAACATCAATAACTATAAAAACCAATTTTTTTTGTTACAGATATAGGAGTAACAGGATGTATGAAAACAATAACTGCTAAATCCTGTCTTTTTCATTTATTAGTCAACATATATATAGAGAGAGCTCAGAGAAATTAGATTTGGAGACTTAAAATATACATTACCATGGGTTTAGGAGTGGTAAGGGAATTTACTTTTCTTTTTTTTTTTTTCATTCTCTTTGGACATACATACATGTAAGTTTACATTTACATGTATAATGTTCTGTATACACCATTTCAAAAATCAAGATGACTGATAAGTGTCGCATCAAAGACAGTAATAATTACATGAAATATACAACAATGCAATTTAATTGATTAATTGCTGGGTCATACATTTAAAGAATAAGGTCAAATGGGTCAAAGGCCTAAATGTAAGACCAGAAACCATGAAACTCCTAGGAGAAAACATAGGCAGAGCATTCTTTGACATAAACCATAGAAATATTTTTTTTGGATCTTTCAGGAAATAAAAGCAAATATAAACAAGTGGAACTTTAAAAGATTTTGCACAGCAAAGGAAACCATAGATAAAATGAGAACACAACCTACTGAATGGAAGAAAATGTTCCCAAATTACTTGATTTATAAGGGGTTATTCTTCAAAATAAGTAAACAGCTCATACAACTCAATATCAAAAACAACCTACTTTTAAAAAATGGGCAGAAGAATTGTTTAGACATTTTTCCAAAGAGGACTTGCCAGTGGCTAACAGGCTGACTGTGTGGATCACAATAAACTGTGGAAAATTCTGAAAGAGATGGGAATACCAGACCACCTGACCTGCCTCTTGAGAAACCTGTATGCAGGTCAGGAAGCAACAGTCAGAACTGTACATGGAACAACAGACTGGTTCCAAATAGGAAAAGGAGTACGTCAAGGCTGTATATTGTCACCTTGCTTATTTAACTTATATGCAGAGTACATCATGAGGAACGCTGGGCTGGAAGAAGCACAAGCTGGAATCAAGATTGCCGGGAGAAATATCAATAATCTCAGATATGCTGATGATACTACCCTTATGGCAGAAAGTGAAGAGGAACTCAAAAGCCTCTTGATGAAAGTGAAATAGGAGAGTGAAAAGGTTGGCTTGAAGCTCAACATTCAGAAAACAAAGATCATGGCATCTGGTCCCATCACTTCATGGGAAATAGATGGAAAAACAGTGGAAACAGTGTCAGACTTTATTTTTTTGGGCTCCAAAATCACTGCAGATGCTGATTGCAGCCATGAAATTAAAAGACGCTTACTCCTTGGAAGGAAAGCTATGACCAACCTTGATAATATATTAAAAAGCAGAGACATTACTTTGCCAACAAAGGTCCGTCTAGTCAAGGCTATGGTTTTTCCCATGGTCATGTATGGATGTGAGAGTGGACTGTGAAGAAAGCTGATTGCCGAAGAATTGATGCTTTTGAAATGTGGTGCTGGAGAAGACTCTTGAGAGTCCCTTGTATCACAAGGAGATCCAACCAGTCCATTCTAAAGGAGATCAATCCTGGGTGTTCATTGGAAGGACTGATGCTAAAGCTGAAACTGCAATACTCTGGCCACCTCATGCGACGAGTTGACTCACTGGAAAGAGTCTGATGCTAGGAAAGGTTGGGGGCGGGAGGAGAAGGGGACGACAGAGAATGAGATGGCTGGATGGCATCACCGACTCTGTGGACATGAGTTTGAGTGAACTCCGGGAGTTGGTGATGGACAGGGAGGCCTGGCGTGCTGTGATTCATGGGGTCGCGGAGAGTCGGACACAACTGCGCGACTGAACTGAACTGAACAGGCACATGAAAACATGTCCAACGTAGCTAATCAGTGAAATGCAAATCAAAACCACAATGAGAGATCACTCACACCTGCCAGAATTACTCTCATCAAAAAGAAGACAAATAACAAATGTTGGTAAGTATATGGAGAAAAGAGAACCCTCCTACACTGTTGGTAGGAATGTCAATTGGTATAGTCACTATGGAAAACAGTATGGAGGTTTCTCAAAAAACTGGTATAGAACTACCATACAACACAAAAATTTCACTCCTGGGTATATAACCAAAAAAACCCAAAAACCAAAAAACACTAATCTGAAAAGATACATATACCCAATGTTCACAGGAGCATTACTAACAATGCCAACATATGGAAGCAACCTGTGTCCATCAAGAGATGAATGGATAAAGATGTATACACACACACACACACTCTAATGGAATACCACTTAACCATAAGAAAAAAATGAAGTTTTGCCATTAGTAGCAACATGGATGGACTTAGAGGGTATTATGCTAAATGAAGTAAGTCAGACAGAAAAAACAATGCTGTATAAAGTGTGAAAGTCAGTCAATCACCTCTGACTCTTTGCAACCCCAGGAGTGTGGCCTGCCAGGCTCCTCTCTCCATGGAATTCTCCAGGCCAGAATACTGGAGTGGGTAGTTGTTCCTTTCTCCTGGGGTTCTCTTCTCCAGGAGATCTTCCCAACCCAGGGATCGAATCCAGGTCCCCTGCATTGCTGGGGGATTCTTTACTGTCTGAGGAACCAGGGAAGCCCAAGAATACTAGAGTGGGTAGCCTCACCCTTCAGGGGATCTTCCTGACCCAGGAATGGAACTGGGGTCTCCTGCATTGCAGGTGGATTTTTTACTAGCAAAGCTACTAGGACGCCCCAATCTGTTGTATGATATTACTTATAAGTGGGATCTATAAAACACAACAAATTAATGAATATAACAACAAGAAAACAGACTCACAGACTTGTTGAATTAAGACTCTGTGAAGGCACATATATTAATAGGATGGCAAGCTAGAACTTCCAGAGAACAGGAGACCCCAACTTGGATTCTTCTAGAGCAGGAATAACCACAGATATTTAAGAATATTGGCATCTTACATGTGACTTTAAAGTACTTAGCACTTTCTGTAACAGACTATTTTACTTCAAGAAATTGCTGCCTTTGGGAAAGAGAAGAAACTTGTTCTCGTGTTTTCATTATCAAAAGAGAACTAAGACATATATTTACCTATGGCTGATTCATGTTGATATGTGGCAGAAACCAACACAATATTGTAAAGCAATTATCCTCCAATTAAAAATAAATAAATTAAAGTAGAGAACTAAGAAATGGGGGAAATGTATGATATACGAATCACATATTTTGGTGAAAAGGCTATTAAAGGCTTTTGGTGAAAAGGCTATTAAAAATACAAATGAGAACCAAGATATCTGGAATAACTCACAGATCCAATTACAAGACAGTCCAAAATGAATAAAGACTGCTGCTGCTGCTGCTAAGTCACTTCAGTCGTGTCCGACTCTGTGTGACCCCATAGATGGAAGCCCACCAGGCTCCCCCATCCCTGGGATTCTCCAAGCAAGAACACTGGAGTGGGTTGAATAAAGACTAAGAAGCATCAAATAATAGGTAAGTTACAAGAGCAAATTCTCCTTAGTATCCATGAAAATACTGGGAAGCATGGTTGACTTCCCGTAGTTTTAAGTGGGAGACTTCCCAAGTTATTTTACGCAAATAATAAAAGGAATGATAGCTCTACAACGCTAAAATATTGAAGATAAAACAGTTATTTTGGATGACCACAAAAATGAGAACTTTTAGTAGTATATAAATGCTATGATCCTACTTGACTGATAAACTTTCCTTGGGACAGGTTTTTAGAAGAGAAACTTCATAAAAATAAATAACAGTTGAGCTAACACTGAGTAAATAAATGAACAAAAAATATATTAATTGAATTCTGGTTTTTAGTTTCTATATATTCACCTAAATATGTTAGCAGAATATGAATTTACAAATTGTTAAGTGATTACTAAAGCTTTTTTTAGACTGAAATCTTTGAGTTTGAAGAGAAAGAATTCAGATCAAGAGTAAATATAACAAAACAACAGAGCAAAATTAGCTGTCTTCAATACCTTACAGAATTCTCTGGAGAATGCGTGAAAGAATGAGTGAATGACTAAATTAAGGGAAAATAATAAATTTTCAGTAGGTAATAGGTCGTGTGAAATTTCTGTTATACCTTATCAAGTGTAGATTAGGTTTTAAGTTCAGGATTTTCATATGACTAAAAATTGAGGAGCTATTTATAAGATACTTTTTCAGAAGAAATTTAAAATGCCATTTAAGTTGTGTACATTCGAATAGAGCAGAAAATTGTAATCATTTTTGCTAGAGAATCAAACATTTGTTTAGTGACCTTGCCCTCTTTTTAGTTTCAATTATGTTTTCTCCGCCTGTGTGTGTGCACGTGTGCTCATTTGTGTCCTACTATTTGTGATCCCGTGGAGTGCAGCCCTCTAGTGTCCTCTGTCCATGGGATTTCCCAGGCAAGAATACTGGGGCAAGTTGCCATTTCCTTCTCCAGGGCATCTTTCCCACCCAGAGACTGAACCTGTATCTTTTGCCTGTCTTGCACTGGCATGCAGGTTCTTTAACTGAGCCACAGTTCAGTTCAGTTCAGTTCAATCGCTCAGTCCTGTCCGACTCTTTGCGACCCCATGAATCACAGCACTCCAGGCCTCCCTGTCCATCACCAACTCCCGGAGTTCACTCAAACTCATGTCCATTTTGTCGGTGATGCCATCCAGCCATCTCATTCTCTGTCATCCCCGTCTCCTCCCACCTCCAATTCTTCCTAGCATCAGACTCTTTTCCAGTGAGTCAACTCTTCGCATGAGGTGGCCAAAGTATTGGAGTTTCAGCTACACAGGAACCCCTCAATTATGCTAGTCATTGTTATCCTCAGATAGAAAGAACAGATTTTCTTCTTATTTCTTTTCTTTTGTTTCATCACTTTACCATTCAGTTCAGTTCAGTCGCTCAGTTGTGTCTGACTCTTTGCAACCCCATGGACCTAGCACACCAGGTCTCCCTGTTCATCACCAGCTCCCGGAGTTTACCCAAACTCATGTCCATCAAGTTGGTGATGACATCCAACCATCTCATCCTCTGTCATCCCCTTCTTCTCCTGCCCTCAATCTCTCCCAGCATCAGGGTCTTTTTCAAATGAATCAGCTCTTTGTATCAGGTGGCCAAAGTATTGGAGTTTCAGCTTCAGCATCAGTCCTTCCAATGAACACTCAGGACTGATCTCCCTTAGGATGGACTGGTTGGATCTCCTTGCAGTCCAAGGGACTCTCAAGAGTCTTCTCCAACACCACAGTTCAAAAGCATCAATTCTTCAGTGCTCAGCTTTCTGTATAGTCCAACTCTCACATCCATACATGACCGGTTGGTCATAGCTTTTCTTCCAAGGAGCAAGCGTCTTTTAATTTCATGGCTGCAGTCACCATCTGTAGTGATTTTGGAGCCCCAAAAAATAAAGTCTGCCACTCTTTCCCCATCTATTTTCCATGAAGTGATGGGACCAGATTCCATGATCTTAGTTTTCTGAATGTTGAGCTTCAGGCCAACTTTTTCACTCTCCTCTTTCACTTTCATCAAGAGGCTGTTTAGTTCTTCTTCACTTTCTGCCATAAGGGTGGTGTCATCTGCATATCTGAAGTTATTGACATCTCCTGGCAATCTTCATTCTAGCTTATGCTTCATACCCCCCAGCGTTTCTCATGATGTACTCTGTATATGAGTTAAATAAGCAGGGTGACAATATACAGCCTTGACGTACTCCTTTCCCAATTTGGAATGAGTCTGTTATTCTATATCCAGTTCTAACTGTTGCTTCCTGAGGGCATTACTTACTGAAAATTTCCATAGAGAAATTGCTTTCAACATGTTTATTTTTCCTACATATTGTGGCTCAGCTGGTATAGAATGTGCCTGCAATGAGAGAGATCTGGGTTCGATCCCTGAATTGGGAAGATTCCCGGGGAGAAGGGAAAGGCTACCCACTCCAGTATTCTGACCTGGAGAATTCCATGGACTGTATACTCCATGGAGCGGCAAAGAGTCGGACATGACTGAGAAACTTTCACTTTCACTTATGTTCTACCTCTGAATAGAGACTGAAACAAGGCTAGAAATGAAGGAGTATAAGGAAAAATTTATATGGAACATTAAATAATGACCCCATATCACAGCTGTCCAACAGATCTAGTACTCTGAGGTATACTGATTTAAAGCTCTATTGTTAAATTATTCTTTTCTAAGACATAACAGAAGAGTTTATTGGCATATAGCATTACTTCATTTAAGAACTGCTAATATTTAAAGACTGCAGTAGTGAGATTTTAATTATGACCAATATTTATTATTTTAAAAGTGCCAAAAACACATATCTAATTTTTAAAAGTCTTTTATATTAAAGCAAATAGAGCTTGTTCTCCTTTCCATAAGATGTTAATGAGATGCTAACAAATGCATGGCATTTTTAACATAATTAACAATAGGTTATTTTGAATCTTTCAAGCTATTTTGCAATGTGCCTTTTGTTTTTTAATCTCCTCATAATTAGACATAATAGAACAGTTTAAAATATGAACAAAAATAAAAGCTTTTGAATTTTGATAGATTTTGAAGATATCCTATTGTCCAATGCCATAACTCTCCCAGAAAATTTAGAATGTCATGATCATGTCACAATAACAAAGAAAGTTCTGTGGTTGGAAAACTTAAGGCATCTGAAGACAGTGATTTTAATCAATTAAAGTTAGTGAATATAATCAGAATATGAAAAAAACCAAAGTAGACCAAACTATTAAATAGCTAACTTAAAACTTGGGGCCTTGGCAGTAATTCACATACTTAGTTTGACCAAGTTGGTTGGGAAGACCATGGATTACAGGGTCAGGATCCCAGAAGTCTCAGCTTATTCCCTACCTTTCTGACCTCATTTCCATAATCTATTAAGAAAAGGGTTTTGGGCTGAATCCTCAGTGACTCTTCTTCTCTAGATTTTATGGTGTAATTATTACAACCAAAACATATATTCCCTCTAGAGGTTTTTATTTCCTTACATTACAAAAATTACATAGATATTGAATATTTATATTATTGGAATCCTGACATTTGTTCTGACTTACTTTTAACCAGAACACCTCTAAAGAATACTGGATTTACACATAATTGTCTTCTAATCTAATTTATGAAAGGCTATTAAATATTTACAAGTTGAAAAAGGATTCAGTTCAGTTCAGTCGCTCAGTCGTGTCCGACTCTCCAAAACCCCATGAATCACAGCACGCCAGGCCTCCCTATCCATCACCAACTCCTGGAGTTCACTCAAACTCATGTCCACAGAGTCAGTGATGCCATCCAGCCATCTCATTCTCGGTCGTCCCCTTCTCCTCCCGCCCCCAACCTTTCCCAGCATCAGAGTCTTTTCCAGTGAGTCAACTCATTGCATGAGGTGGCCAAAGTATTGCAGTTTCAGCTTTAGCATCATACAATGGTATAAATATGAAAACATTACATTTCAGGCCAATATTGAGAGATAAAGTATTACATGGATCAAGTGTCATCCATGTTGCTATGTATTGTGTTGTATCTATGTCTATAATACAATTGAAAAATGAGCATTTTCTTCCTTTAACTGCCCCTGTCTCAGGAAGATGTCTCAGGAAGATCTTAAAGGAAGGTGTGCGGGAAATAGCTTTGTGAGCCTTAGATTGTTTAAATTAAAAAAAAGATTTTTAAGAGGTATAAATTGGAATGCAATACAAGAAGCTACAGATTTGCAGATGAATGGTTATAAAATCGCAGAGTTCAGATTACTGTGAACTGTAAATCACACAGATTATATTACAAATCAACCTGATGGCTTTTCCCAATCTATGGTCTGACTTTGAATGGAAGGTTATCTTTCTTTTGTTTTCCTTTACAACTAGTGGTCATTAATCCATCCATATTCTTCTTAGGATCCATTGTAACCAGCAATATACATTTCAAGAAAGGAAAAAGGATGCATCTTCAATGATTAAAGAATTATTTATATCACAATTAATTGCATTTAAAGGACTTGCCGTTGGTCCATCTACCTCCTGTGACATTCTATTGTAACTGCTTGGATTTCTCAAAGAGAATTAAGGTGTCTTTTCTGTTTTGACCTTTGGTTCCCTATTTGTTTATTCACTTAATAAATATTCAAAGGGTAACAACTACATGTCAGACTTGTTTGAGTAATAGAGACACACTGATGTACAGAGCGCAAAGCAGAGACCTCCCTTATTTGGATCAGGGGGATGATGCTGACAGCAGTGAGCAAAATAGGTCTTACTGCACAAAGCTTATAGTCTAGTGGTAGAGACTAGAATCAGTTTATTCTGTCATGACTAGTATCATTGAAAGACCCAGAAAAATGCTTCTCCATAACTCGTGCCCTACATCCTTGAGAAAAAGGCAAATGCATCCCAGGACTGTGACAATGTATGGATTGTATTTTTACCTTCATGAGTAAAAGACATTGCTTTGGAATGTGGGAAAATTTGAGTGATGAAAATCTTTGGGTAGAGATTGATTAATTAACTCATAATTAATCATAGTAATTAACTCAAAATTCTTCCTCTGAGATTACACGAATGCAATACATTTTTATACAAAATGAAGTATCATTTTACCGAAGTGTTGAGTGTATTTCTCTTCTAATTTACAGTTCCAGGGGTACTCAAGAATTAATGTGATGTTTCAGTAGTTGTATATGGTGCTTGAGGACTATTTTACAATATTAAACAATTCATGCTACTCTTAAAGTCTATGTTGTTCCAGATGTAACATGTATGAAACATGATATCTATACTTACATTGGTTTTTATATCTCGATGTTGCTTCACAAGGCTGTAAAAATTGTTATATAAATGGCAATAGTTTATGTGATAAAATTACCATTTTTATAACATATGCTATGATAAAAATAATTTACTTTATGCAACCTCATTTTATTTTTTATTTATTTTTTTAAAGGTTTTCCATCTATTTTACTTTTTTTTCAAAAACAATTTTAGGAATCTTTATTTAAAAACAACTTTATCTTAAAATGGAATAACTTTGATTTTACAAGCAGCAAGCAAAGTACAGAAGCAAAAATGCATTACAGGAGCATTAACTTCTACATTACATCACAGCGTCTAATCTGAAATCACACCCATAATATCATTTTTCATAATATCTGGGAAATAGTTATTTCCCAGGATGTCTGAACCATAGCTACTCTATTTTGACTTTTAATTGTAAAAAAAAAAAAAAAAATTTTAATAGCCAAAGCAGATTTCACCATTAATGATGTCAATGTTTTTTCTAGGTATGAGAAGATACAAGAATTGGAACTCATAAAACCTTTTTCTGAAAAGATCTAACTATCTGAAGGCCTGTTCTGCCAGTTTTTTTTTTTTTTTTTTTCAGAGCACAGAGTGCCTCATTCCTGATTTTCACCCTGAACTTCTTTCAGGGGATGTTGAAGGTCAGCAGCTTGCAATGGTCATGATGTAATCTTTGTAGAGGCAGCTGGCAAGGACCAACTTCCAGTCAGCAGGGTCCCTTCATAGCCACATATCTGACCATGTGACACTACTTCATGGCCATTGTGTCCCGCGGTGCTGGGAAGGCTCATTCCCAGGTCTAGGGAAGTGATGGGCCACTCACTTTGCTAAAATTGGACCAGGCCTTGCAAGTAGCTAAAGTCTCTGGACTACTGTCTTACTAGCCTCCTGGTCCAGGAAAATATTTCCTCTTGTTGCTTTTTCCCATACCCAGAGTCACATTATTACAATTATTGATCTCATATGGAACTGTCAGTTCAGCATTATATCACAGGCTCAGTGAAACAAGTGACATAGAAAATAATATAGCCATAGCTAGCAGTTATTAGTAAAATAAGAATTATAAGTCAAGAACTTTCATTAGAGGAAGCCTGGTACACGCCAAGTCACCTGACTTCATTCATTAAAAGATTATAGTCTGGTGTTAATCTCCTGGTTGTACATGATGGAGCATCCGACTTTTATCTGAAGATTGGTTACTGAGATAAGCCTTAGAAACTAACCTAGAGTGTCCTTTTTAATAACTTAATTAAATCTTTTAGCAGTATCATGTAAGAAGGAACTGTCTCAGCAGTGAGTCTTAGTAAACACTAGACATTAACAAAACTAGAAACTTAATTTAACAATTTACAACACTTAATATTCTGTGATTTTTCATTATGGAGGCCCTGTAGCCAGGGAGGCTTTAACCCATCAAATAAAAAAGGAGGTTTGTCAGGGAGCTGGGAAAAGCCAAGCAGCCATCTTGGATTTCCCATAGCCCTGACTCTGATTTCCAGCTATTGTTTTTAATTTTCCAATTTAGAAGCAGACTGTTGCCATGGTTTAAGGACATTAGGATGGCACAAGTCTAACAGAGTTTTGTATAAGCAGAATGAGCTTTTACATGTCTACAAACCTGACAATTGGATTAATTTCTAAAACTAGCATAGGATCAGGCCTATGGTAGAAAATCATTTGATTTATATGCAGAGGGCTAAGAAGTCAAGAAAACATTATAAATGATCATACGAATCAGGTCCAGCATCTTGGGAAAGCTGTCTACCTCTGATGTTGATGTTGTCGTCTTCTCATCCTGGTATAGTGTAGTTTCTTCTGAAAAAAGTCCTTCCATCCAGGTTGGAGACAGTCCTTTAAATTATGTCCTTTTTTTTTTTTTTTTTTAGTCCTGGTTGCAGGTCATGAGGCATCTGATCTTCATCCAAAGATAGATCACTGAGATAAGCTTCAGAAACAAACTTAGGGTGTTCTTTAAGAATTCAATTAAATTTTACATTCTTGGATAGTTCCTTGCAACCTCATTTTAATGTTTAAAGCCTCTATGTAAAAACTCAGGTTCATTTCCAAGTTTTAATTAAGAATTTTGTTCATAATTCTATTTGCCTCTACTCTAGTAGTCCAAAGTTTCTCTAAATTAAGTTTTAAAAATTATCAGAGAATTACAAAGTCAAGGAAGATTAATTTGACATTATTATCAATAGAACACAGATTATGTGAAAATCTTGATAATAAGCATATGATTGATTTTGCTATAATGGAGCAAGAAAATTAGAATAAATATGTAGTAACTTATGAATTATATATTCATCAATCAAACATTTCTGGCTCAACCATGCAACACCAAGGTATTTATATATATATATATATATATATATACTTTTTTTTTAGGTAGTTAGAATAGGAAACAGGAGTCCAAAATGGCGGTGGCTAAAAGACATGGAAGGGAAAAGTCTGTGAAAATAGAACAAAGAAAGGTCAAAGGAAGGTCGGAGGACCGGAGTGAGGACCTCAGGCAGAACAAACAGCATTCCTGGCTAGCCCAGTTTACCTAGGGCAGGTCTGGGGGGAGGGAAAAAATATAAAAAGAGGAACCAAAGGGCGGGGTTTCTCTCCCTCTGCCGCATGCACGTGCACTCGTCCTGTCTCTCTCTCTCTCTTCTCTTTGCATCTTTGGGTCAGCATGCCCTCATGCCTTGAGGATGTATTTTCCTGCTATTTTCTAAATAAAATTGAGCTGTAACTGATCTGTCCAAGAGCTATAACACGGTTTTTCCAAGAGCTGTGATGCACCAAGGTCTTTAATGTCCGTCGCTTCAAATTTTTGTTGAGACGAGACAGAACCAAGGAGATTACACTCCCCTGACATATATATATATATATATATATATATATATAATAAAATTATCCAGCATATAGTATGTATTCATTAAATTTCTACTGAATGAGCAAAATGGATTTTTACCTTTGAGTTTACTAATATCAGCAGTTTCTTACATGTCGTACATGTTTTTGGCGTATGATCTTTTCATGTTTAATATATATCTACATTTACTACCAGTCCTTTCCTTCCACAACTTGCCTAATCAAAACTTTTAACTTTTCAGAAAGGTGACTTTATAGCTAGATAATTATTGTGTTAAAATATTTTCCCCCTTAAAGCTCTATAGACATTACTTCTTTGTCTTATGAAATTTATTGTTTTACTGAAGTCTCTTACTAACCTAGGTCTTTGTGGGTAATTTATTTTTCTTGCCTGGATGTGTTCAGAATTCTTTCCTTACTTTTGACATGTAAAACTTTCAGATGTGTTTCAAGATAGGTAACTCCTTTTATTCATTTGTCCTAGAAACAAGTTAAGGCTTTTACTATCTAGACCCGGAAACTTTTCCTTTTCATTTCCTGCGCCCCCTCCCCCAATGTTCTGGTACAGCTTTCTTCTGAAAAAAAAAAGAGAGCTTGCTTATTGCCTTATACTTGTTTTGCTCTGTTTTCTTTTAAAAGTGAAAGTGTTAGTCGTTGAGTCCGTTCAACTCTTCGTGACCCCATGGACTGCAGACCACCAGGCTCTTCTGTCCATGGAGTTTTCCAGGCAAGAATACTGGTTGCCATTCCCTTCTCCCGAGGATCTTCCCAACCCAGGGATCAAACTTTGGTCTCCCACATTGCAGGCAGATTCTTTACCATCTGAGCCACCAGCAAAGTATTATTCATGTACAATAATTTACTTATGGTGAAAGATGCAATGTAAATCATTTGAGGAGAGAAATAATCATTTTATATCTTCACCGGATTCCACACCCAAGTCATATTCTAGTAGTATTCTACATACAGGCTAATAATAATATTATGGTGACACTCAAAAGAAAAAGTAAAATAAAATGTATACCAGGAAGCTCAAGTTCAGTTCAGTCGCTCAGTCATGTCCGACTTTCCGCGACCCCATGAATCACAGCACACCAGGCCTCCCTGTCCATCACCAACTCCCGGAGTTCACTCAAACTCATGTCCACAGAGTCGGTGATGCCATCCAGCCATCTCATTCTCTGTCGTCCCCTTCTCCTCCCGCCCCCAACCTTTCCCAGCATCAGAGACTTTTACAGTGAGTCAACTCGTCGCATGAGGTGGCCAAAGTATTGCAGTTTCAGCTTTAGCATCAGTCCCTCCAATGAACATCCAGGATTGATCTCCTTTAGAATGGACTGGTTGGATCTCCTTGCAGTATAAGGGACTCTCAAGAGTCTTCTCCAACACCACAGTTCAAAAGCATCGATTCTTCGGCGATCAGCTTTCTTCACAGTCCAACTCTCACATCCATACATGACCACGGGAAAAACCATTGCCTTGACTAGACGGACCTTGGTTGGCAAAGTAATGTCTCTGCTTTTTAATATACTATCAAGGTTGGTCATAACTTTCCTTCCAAGGAGCAAGCGTCTTTTAATTTCATGGCTTCAATCAGCATCTGCAGTGATTTTGGAGCCCAAAAAACAAAGTCTGACACTGTTTTCACTGTTTTTCCATCTATTTCCCATGAAGTGATGGGACCAGATGCCATGATCTTCGTTTTCTGAATGTTGACCTTCAAGCCAACCTTTTCACTCTCCTCTTTCACTTTCATCAAGAGGCTTTTGAGTTCCTCTTCACTTTCTGCCATAAGGGTAGTGTCATCAGCATATCTGAGATTATTGATATTTCTCCCAGCAATCTTGATTCCAGCTTGTGCTTCTTCCAGCCCAGCGTTCCTCATGATGTACTCTGCATACAGGTTAAATAAGCAAGGTGACAATATACAACCTTGACGTACACATTTTCCTATTTGGAACCAGTCTGTTGTTCCATGTCCGGTTCTAACTGTTGCTTCCTGACCTGCATACAGGTTTCTCAAGAGGCAGGTCAGGTGGTCTGGGATTCCCATCTCTTTCAGAATGTTCCACAGTTTATTGTGATCCATACAGTCAAAGGCTTTGGCATAGTCAATGAAGCAGAAATAGATGTTTTTCTGAAACTCTCTTGCTTTCTCCATGATCCAGCAGATGTTGGCAATTTGATCTCTGGTGCCTCTGCCTTTTCTAAAACCTGCTGGAACATCTGGGAGTTCACGGTTTACATACTGCTGAAGCCTGGCTTGGAGAATTTTGAGCATGACTTTACTAGCATGTGAGATGAGTGCAATTGTGCGGTAGTTTGAGCATTCTTTGGCATTGCCTTTCTTTGGGATTGGAATGAAGACTGACCTCTTCCAGTCCTGTGGCCACTGCTGAGTTTTCCAAATCTGCTGGCATATTGAGTGCAGCACTTTCACAGCATCATCTTTCAAGACTTGAAATAGCTCAACTGGAATTCCATCACCTCCACTAGCTTTGTTCGTAGTGATGCTTTCTAAGGCCCACTTGACTTCACATTCCAAGATGTCTGGCTCTAGGTCAGTGATCACATTATCGTGACTATCTTGGTAATGAAGATCTTTTTTGTACAGTTCTTCTGTGTATTCCTGCCACCTCTTCTTAATATCTTCTGCTTCTGTTAGGTCTATACCATTTCTGTCCTTTATCGAGCCCATCTTTGTATGAAATGTTCCCTTGGAATCTCTAATTTTCTTGAAGAGGTCTCTAGTTTTTCCTATTCTGTTGTTTTCCTCTATTTCTTTGCATTGATCACTGAGGAAGGCTTTCTTATCTCTCCTTGCTATTCTTTGGAACTCTGCATTCAGATGCTTATATCTTTCCTTTTCTCCTTTGCTTTTCGCCTCTCTTCTTTTTACAGCTATTTGTAAGGCCTCCTCAGACAGCCATTTTGCTCTTTTGCATTTCTTTTCCATGGGGATGGTCTTGGTCCCTGTCTCCTGTACAATGTCACGAACCTCCGTCCAGAGTTCATCAGGCACTCTATCAATCAGATCTAGTCCCTTAAATCTATTTCTCACTTCCACTGCATAATCATAAGGGATTTGATTGAGGTCATATCTGAATGGTCTAGTGGTTTTCCCTACTTTCTTCAATTTAAGTCTGACCTTCGCAATAAGGAGTTCATGATCTGAGCCACAGTCAGCTCCTGGTCTTGTTTTCGCTAACTGTATACAGCTTCTCCATCTTTGTTTGCAAAGAATATAATCAACCTGATTTCGGTGTTGACCATCTGGTGATGTCCATGTGTGGAAGCTCAAGGAAGGATGTATTTACCTCTTCAGACTTATATTTACAATCAGCCTTCATGATTAAATTGTTCTGTTCTCTGGTCTGGTTTACCCAACTGAGCCTCATGTGACTCTTTCCTGTCCACCATCACACACCTTTCTGTCTTTATTTGCCATGCATCTTCAACAGACCTTCCACCCTAACTGGAGTAGAAAATTTATGGCCCTACAGCCTCACACACTCTTTGCTATATTTTAAATGTCCTTTCCCTTGGATCGTTTGATGTGATAAATTTTACTTTAAGTACCTCCTGCTATTTGCAAACTGCTCATTACTGAAGCTACAGAGACCATTCCGTCTTTAGCATTCTCTATAACAGATTGTTTCATTATCAGCGCTGATAAGCATGGATGGCCATAAAAGTAATGATTGTGTGGATACGTATCAGTGGATTTCCTATGTCCACAGTAGGGATGAACAAACAGGTAAAAGTAATGACTTTGCCAAGGCAACACCGTCACATCAAGCCCTTATCAGCATAATAGTTTCAATCCTGGCTTGGTTCTCATATTTTCCAATCTCATCTCTTTAATTGACTTTATCATCAACCGTGAAAACACTTCTTAGGTGTGTGGAATGATGCTCTCCATGCTTTTACTTCTCTTATATTCAACTTTGGTTTATTCCCCACTTACTATCTGCTACTTTCAGTTTCCTGTTACATTCCATAGTACTCCTAAACAGAAGTCTTATGCTTTGTTCAGCAATTTTTGTTCACTTATTATATTCAGCCCACTGCAATCTTTCCACAGCCATTCAGTCTTTGCATCATCATAGACCCCAATCATGGCTGTGTTTGGGGACTGCTTGTCCTCAATTCTTTGCACAATCCTAGGAGATCATATATCTCATTTCTCCAAAAGAAAGGAATTTGCTCTCTTGTGGACAACCCCAGTCCTATTTCCATCTTCATTTCTCTTCTCCGTATTTCCTCTTTTATCTTCAAGTTTACATTCTCACTTCTGTTTATCTACTGACCTCTTCCAATATATGCTTTCCCTTACCATCTGTTCCTCAAGTGAAGGAAGATCTACAAATTCTATTGTAAGTCTGCAGTGTTAGGTTCACTTGAAAGCATTTTATCACAAATTGTTTAAAATCTTCTGAAATTTTCCTCAGCCTGGGTAAAAAAGAAAATGTACTCCACAGTGGTTTAGGGAGTTTGTATTAAAAGAGCATACTGCAAGACCTCAATTTTATTGTCTTCTCTTCCAGTTTAAAAGGACAATTAAGTCTGCATTTAATTTTATAATACAACCTGGTTTTCTCCCTGAAAATTAGTATCAGCATTTAAAACCATGATGGACAGAAACAAAGTAAATAGTAAAGAAGCACACTAGCCTGTATTAAAAGTTTTGGTGCCAAAAAAGTTAGAGATATGAATTCAACTCTAGAGACGGCTGTTCTCCTATGTTGTTAAAATCATCTTAATGTAGCTTTTAGCTATAAAGCTGCAAACATTCTTTTGAAATGCCATGTTTGTGAAATTGTGGCACCAAGGAGCTAATCCATTCTTGGCAACATAAAAGAAGAAACAATTCTCTTTGTAGTCAGTTATGTGTCTGTAGATTATGTTCCTCTTGTTTTTTTTTTTTTATGTGCCTTTTAAAATTTATATACTTAGATTTTACTTTGCCTAAAAACTATGCTTTTACACGTATAGGACTGTGTATGTAGTTGTGTGTGTTCTTGTTAAAGTGATTGCTTAGATTGTGAGGTGGGACATGATGCTCACCTCACCTTGGCAGAAGGATAGTAAACAAGACTAGAATTCTGGACCTGGCAGATTCTAACTCGTCATGGACCAGGCTATTGAAGTTCTGTTCATGTTGTTGTTTTCTTCATACACTATTGTGTTACTCAACACTCATTCCCAGCAAACTTGCCTCTTGATTGTGACTTTCCATTTACCCAAATTAGGAGTGGCCACATGGTGCTGTTTAGGGCCATAGGACAAATGGAAGTGCAGCAGAAAGATTCTTCAGGAGATGTGTTTGCTCTGCTAACAGAAGAAACAGAGGCTCCATTCCCTGCAACTTCATGATTTCAACATAATTATATTTCTGTAACTGAGACAGCTATTCAACTACCATGAGAAAGCATCTGAAAGAATGACAGAAATGCTGTACTTGACATCGTTGAGTCTTTGAAACATTAATAGCATCTTCTTATCTCCTGATACTAAGAAATATAAAACTTCACTCCCATTCGTGGACCATGAAACTTCCCTGCCTGGCAATGAGTATAACTCTGTCAAATATTCTAAGACACTGTGTATCTTGCATAGAAGTTAAACAATGGATGTTGGACTTTAGACTGGAAAAAGAGACACACTTTCTGGGTCATGTCACTTGAGTCTGAAAACAAAAGACCAAATAGATTTGGTATATCCTCAGTGGTAAAAGACCTGGTCCCAAGTACACAGGGGCAGAGGAGAGACTTAGCAGAGTATTATTTTCTAGGTGACACTGAGGATGAGCTGTAACTTTTGAGCATGCCCTCATAGAGCAACAGGGAACTTTCTCAAGTGCTTTCCTTCTCTTCTTTCACCCATTATCACAGAAACTCTAGTAAAATATTGTTGAATGTTGAGTCTGGAGTTAGTTGGACCATAAAAGAAAAAAAAAAAAGCTTTTCCATGCTTGATTTGCAATGATAAATTAGTCCATGGTGATCACAACAGGTAACAGTGGTGTTTACATGATGGCATTCTCATCACTAGAGGCAATGACATGTCAGCTTAAACAATTGTTCAGGGAAGAATGATGTATGGGACACGCTGTTGAAGACAGTGACATAACACTGAAGAACCTCAGAAGCAACTAGAGACACTCTGTGATGTGCACAGAATGGGAAAGACCCTCTGTCATCAAACACTGGGCATTCATCAAAATTCAATTTAGGGCTACCCTGGTGGCTCAGTGGTAAAGAATTCTCCTGTCAAAAGCAGGAGACGTGGGTTCAGTCCCTGGTCTGGGAAGATCCCACGTGCCAAGGAGCAGCTAAGCCCATGGACCACAACTATTGAACCTGTGTGCTAGAGCCTCGGAACCTCAGGTACTGAGCCCTTGCGTTCAGCTACTGAAGCACACACAACCTCAAGACCGTGGTCCACGACAAGGGAAGCCACTACGATGAGAAGCCCAAGCGCCACAACTAGAGAAAAGCCCACGGAACACTGAAGACCCAGCACGGCCAATAAATAAAATTATTAAAAATTCTTTTTAATAATTCAATTTAACCATGATGTCACGAGCTAGTGAGTCCAGGAAACAATTCAAGTAACAGTGCTTATATTAATCTAAATTTTTACCTACTTGCAAGAAATAAACATATTCTACTTTTCTTCTTGAGCATTAGAGGTGATGCTGTAGCTTCCAGTGCATTCATTCTGGAGAAAGAGAAAGACTTAATTGAAGAGTGCTGACGTGGTCTAACAAGTCCAATATCCAGGAATTTCTTATCTTTGCTTAATTTTATGATGTTTGTGAAAAGAGACTCTTATAAACATGGGATTCAATGAAAAATTATAATTTTTGAAGTTAGTTGGAGCACTACCAAGGAGAAATGTCTAATGAAGTGATTTGACATAACATTATTTGTGTAGCAAATAAACTAAAAATGTCTCTGATCCACTGATCAGTTTGACTTCACCTCTTAGGGACATGTTTAGTGATGAAGGTGAATTGATGATTTTTACTCTATCATTACTGGTGCTTTAATTATTATCACCCATAAAGAGTGTTAGGTAACTCATAGGCTTGAAGACAATAGTGGTATATTCAACTATCCAAATTTATTTCATTGTCATAATTTTGTTAAGCACAAAAGAAATGTACCTTTTGGCTCGTAGTTGTTGATAGAGAATGATCAAAAAATGCAAGAAAAAATTTACTAAACTAAGTGCTCACATCATCAAGATTAAACAATGAGCTAATCAGTTCAGTTCAGACACTCTGTTGTGTGCGACTCTTTGCAGCCCCAGTGGACTGCAGCATGCCAGGCCTCCCTGTACATCACCAACTCTTGGAATTTATTCAAACTCATGTCCATTGAGTCAGTGATGTCATCCAACCAGCTCATCCTCTGTTGTCCCCTTCTCCTCCCACCATCAGGGTCTTTTAAAATGAGTCACTTCTTTGCATAAGGTGGACAAAGCATTGGAGTTTCAGCTTTAGCATAAGTCCTTCCAATGAATTTTCAGGGCTGATTTCCTTTAGGATGGACTGGTTGGATCTCCTTGCAGTACAAAGGACTCTCAAGAGTCTTCTCCAACACCACAGTTCAAAAGCATCAGTTCTTTGACACTCAGCTTTCTTTATAGTCCAACTCTCACATCCATACATGACTACTGGAAAAAACATAACTTTGACTAGACAGACCTTTGTTGGCAAAGTAATGTCTGTGCTTTTAAATATGCTGTCTAGATTGGTCATAACTTTTCTTCCAAGGAGCAAGCATCTTTTAATGTCACAATTGCATTCACCATCGGCAGTGATTTTGATGCCCCCCCAAAAATAAAGTCTGGCACTGTTTCCATTGCTTCCCCATCTATTTGCCATGAAGTGAGGGACCAGATGCCATGATCTTAGTTTTCTGAATGTTGAGTTTTAAGCCAACATTTTCACTCTCCTCTTTCACTTTCATCAAGAGTCTCTTTAGTTCTTCTTTGCTTTCTGCTATAAGGGTGGCGTGATCTGTGTATCTGAGGTTATTGATATTTCTCCTGGCAACCTGAGTTAATTAATATTCAGTTCAGTTCAGTCATTCAGTCGTATCCGACTCTTTGCGACCAAATGAATCACAGCATGCCAGGCCTTCCTGTCCATCATCAACTCCCGGAGTTCACTTAAACTCATGTCCATCAAGCTGGTGATGCCATCCAGCCATCTCATTCTCTGTCGTCCCCATCTCCTCCCGCCCCCAATCCCTCCCAGCATCAGAGTCTTTTCCAGTGAGTCAACTCGTCACATGAGGTGGCCAAAGTATTGGAGTTTCAGTTTTAGCATCAGTCCTTCCAATGAACACCTAGGATTGATCTACTCTAGAATGGACTGGTTGGATCTCCTTTCAGTCCAAGGGACTCTTAAGAGTCTTCTCCAAGTTAATTAATATTAATGAGTTAATATCTAGCTGTAAATATGTGACTAATGTGAATTATATCAATATGTGAATAATTTTCACATATCCAGTTGTATACCATTTGTTTTGGACAAAGTTTCTCTTCATTAAAAAAATTTGACAATGTAACACTGAATTTGAAAACTATGACCAGGATCCTTTCCAACAAAGCAAACTTATATTTGTGTATCATGAAGTAAGTCGTTTTAAAGTTCCCACTTCATTTTCGTACAAACTTGTTTAGAAAAGGCATATATCCAAAAAATTTTTAGGAAACTTATTATTATTTTGTCACCTTGAGAAAATCAAGGGGCAGACATTTGGAGAAGAGATATTCCAGAGATAAAGAAGTAACTTGCAGTGCCTCTAATACTGGCTCATTGAAAGACTAGGCACAACAGAATTTCCTCCATTTTGCTTGTCATATATCTCGTTCCATATGACCATTTGTCCAAATTTTTTTTTCTATTTTATACCAGACACATTTATGAATTCATAGGCTGTTAAAAATCTTTTTCAATGGTAATGAGAGCTATAATTTTAACACTTTTTATTTGCAAGGCATTGTACCTATTATCTCACCTGCTTTATTTTATTTACACTCTCCCCTGACATACACAAAGACACACACGAAATATAATAATAATAAACAACACCTTTAACTACAGCATTGAGTATCAGAAAAGTTTCTATTTTTCACAAAGTGGTTAAGTAACATTCCCAACTCTACTCTATTAATAAGTGACATAGTTGGGATTTGAAGTCCCAAATCTAACTGCAGAGATCCCTCTGACATCATACTCATCTGATCATCAAGAGATTGAATAAAAGGTTTATCTTCATAGAAAATATCTTTAAAAATACTGCAATCAATGGTCAAGAATGCTGTAAAAGCCCTATTTTCTCCTTCTATTACAAAGAAGCCATTCAAAACCTCTAGAGTTTCCCTGGTGAAATGTCAGGAAGCATTTAACAGGAGGCTTCCTGTGTGCTGTTTTGGATCTGTCAGGAATCCTCTGTTCCTTTTTAATTCCTGATTATTCAGGAATTAAGAGGAGAGGCAAGCCTCTCCCAGGGCTGAGGAATCCAGGCATTTCCTTCATTAGTTTTTCAATGCAGTGATAAGTACCCTCTTCCTTCTTATGAACCACTTTTGTGAACGGTAAAAGTGATTGTTTACAACTCTCTCTCTCTTTAATATGGATCGTCTATGTTTTGTAAGTCTGGAATTTTAATCTTTATCTTTGCTGAGGATAACTACCTTCTAAGACAGTATATATGCCCACACCATGTTGATTAAAACACCTTTGCTCCATCAGAGCTTGGGTCCCCTTGTCTGTGTCTTTCTTTCTCTCTCTCTCTCTCTCTTTTACTTTCTTATCGTGGACTCTAGACCACCAGGTTCCGGTCCATTAAAGGACCTCAACAGTGAAATCTGAAATTGGCCCTTGTACACAGAGGGCAAGGACAGACTGGAGAAAGAGGCAGACCACTTCAGACTGACAGGAGGCAGGTTTAGTAAGCAAGAGAATTTAAATACACAGTTTGTCTGGTGTGGCCACAAAACAAGCAGATCCCAGCACCTGCCTGCCAGAATCTTAAAAATCTGTTTGGAGGTCTTAATTGGGTTCAGTCATGAACACAGTCCAGAGGGTCTCAGCACCACATTGCTCTCTCAAGGCTACTCCTACTGTGGGAACAATGGATGGAGCAGGGGAGGGAGGTGAGGAGCCTCCTACTGCCTCTGTCCAGCTCTCGTGTCAATCAGGGTTGTGTCTTCTCAATGACCTTCTCCAATAAAAGGCTACAAATTGTAACTGTTAACATATTGTAAAATGTACTATTTATATCTTCAATAGAACCCATTATTTTGTATCAATTGATAGAAGAATATTTTACACTTGGTTTCATCTTTTTAAGCTTAAATTCAATAGATCATTTATCTCTATCTCTTTCTAATTGTATGCTTCACTTTCCAAAGTAATTAATTCTTAAAGAGGATTTGGAGGATGCTTCTAGCAACATCTATCACTTGTTTACACATATTGGTTTATGTGTTCCTTGCCCAGAGTGTTTTGCAATTTTAAGTCACAAACACTCTGGTCCTTTTACTTAAATATTTCCATAATTGATTTTTGATCATATCATTAAATTATATATTTTAAAAAGTCACCTTTTTTCACCCACAATAATGCAAGCTATATTTTAAGGAATGATCTCGGAGCTGCCTGTGCATTCATAGATTGATGACTTCAGCTTACTTCTGATTGGCCAGTTGTGGTGCTGGACAATGTCATACCTCTAAATAACAACGAATGATTTGGGGTTATTACAAATATCCCTTATTATCTTGAGCATTTCCATCAGATTATAGATAAATATTTCAAATTACTGTCTTTTAATAATTAAGTCATCCTCTTAAATAAAAACACAGTCTTTAGTTGCTAGCTTGCAGTGCCTCTAACACTGGCTTGGTGAGAGACTGGGCAGACTAGAATTTCCTCCATTGTGATTGTCATATATTTGCCTCCTTATGACTTGAAAGGTATATAGGCAGATTGTCATTTTAGTGTATGGTTGTTAATTATTAGCTGTCTGCCTTCAATTCCCCATTTCTCAGTGAAGCCTAATGTCCTTTGGGGAACATTCATGCACCTTCCCTCGCACTGGGAGGCCTGAGAATCATGATCACTGTCGCCTCATTTCCTTTCCTCTCTGGCCTATCTATAGAGCAAGCCTGTGAGCTGAGCTTGTGATTCGGCTACAAAAAGACAAACATCTCAAGCATTTAAACTCAAAGTCTTGGCCAGGTTCTGAGGATGTTCTGCCCTCATGGTTTCTCGATTTCTCCAGCTAAACTTCTTGCATAATATTCCAGTCTAACAAGTTCAAAGTCCTTATTTTCTTTCGTAGATATTCATTTCTATTTCCATGTTTTGTCTGTATCCCTTACTACTGCTGGATTTCTACTTAAAACATGTTTTTTTTTCCTCCATCCATATATATTCTTATACAATTTATACTCCTTTTATTTTCCTTTTAACTTTCAAAAATTTCTACCTGATTTCTTAACTCCATGAAAATATCTGTGTCTTTGACCCTCTATAGAATTTATATTTGTAGCTTTGGGTGCTAGATTACATTGATTAGTGCCTTTGGGCACTATATAACACATGGTTTTGTAACATCTGAGTCCATGTTTCTCAGTGAATCTATAAACTCCATAAAGACAAAGGTCTCTTTCAGCAACCAAGATATTATGGCATATAAAAAAATAACTGTTCAAATATTTTTATCAAATAGAATATTACCATATGTTTTTGGTCATTTCTGAAAATCTGAGAGAGGTATTTTAATTCCTTAGTATTTATAGCTTAATGACTTTTGTATGTTTAATGTGCCAAATATTTCTGGCCCAGAAAAAGGCTAAGATGCCAAAAACTGTCTGAACTTTGTATATAAATGAATTTAAACCAAAGTCTATGTGTCATAATTTCTAAACCTGAAAATGTACAAATATTTAACTCAACTCATGAACATAGTTCATATTATGGGAAAGAAGGCAATATCATTACTCAAAATGAAAGTTAAGATTATTTTGTAAGTCTTCTGATTCCATAACTAGTCCTTGGATGTGTATATATACACATGCCATGACAATTACAATTTAAGCTGTCTAATAAATATTTCTTAAGCATTTGCACTGTGATAGCCTCTATGAAAAGTGCCAGAAAAAGATACAATTGCTACATGGAGAAGTTCACAGTATGTGAGAAAAATATCTCACAAAGATGTAGTTAAACATAAGAAGTACAATAAGAGATGCATGTATAGAGTGCTATGATTACGTAGAGTATACTGTGTAGATGCTATATTTAACTGAACTCACCTTTTAACATATACTTACAGCCATCTATTAATGTGCATTTTGACCATTATGCCCTGAACAGAAGATACTAATAGTGCTCGAAAGTCAGTAGTGTACTAGCAAGTAAACAAAATTGAGATTCATAATACCTGGATTTGACTATCAACTTTACCACCTATTGTGTGACCTTGAGAAAGTTATAAATTAATTTGTCACTTGTTATATTGTTTTTTAAAAAGGAGCAATATGTACTCAAGTTATCATAATAAAATATTGGTTATAATTTTAAAATAATATTAACTGCAGTTTGTTTCTTACTATTTAATTCTGGTTGGGATGAAGTAAAGGAAATATTGTCCTTGTTTACTGTTTTTTTTTTTTTTTCCCTCCAAATAATCTTATCACATTCATTCCCCTCCCCAGGAACATAACCCATGCCTAACTCTTAAAAATGAGAATCTTAGAAAAGGGAACCCTCTTGTATTGTTGGTGGGAATGTAAATTGATACAGCCACTATAGAACAAAGTATGGAGATTCCTTTAAAAACTAAGACTAAAACCACCATATGACCTAGAAATTCCACTACTAGGCACATACCATGGGGAAATCAAACTAGTAAAACATATATGTACCCCAATGTTCATTGCAGCACTGTTTACAACAGTTAGAGCATGGAAGCAAACTAGATGTATATTGACAGATGAATGGATAAAGAAGCTGTGGTACATATATACAATGGAATATTCAGTTCAGTTCAATTCAGTTGTTCAGTTGTGTCCGACTCTTTGCAGGCCTACCTGTCCATCACTAACTCCCGGAGTGTACCCAAACACATTTCCTTTGAATTGGTGATGCCATCCAGCCATCTCATCCTCTGTTGTCCCCTTCTCCTCCTGCCCCCAATCCCTCCCACCATCAGAGTCTTTTCCAATGAATCAACTCTTCACATGAGGTAGCCAAAGTATTGGAGTTTCAGCTTCAGCATCAGTCCTTCCAATGAACACCCAGGACTGATCTCCTTTAGGATGGACTAGTTGGATCTCCTTGCAGTCCAAGGGACTCTCAAGAGTCTTCTCCAACACCACAGTTCAAAAGCATTAATTTTTGGCGATCCGCTTTCTTCACAGTCCAACTCTTACATCCATACATGACCACTGGAAAACCATAGCCTTGACTAGATGGACCTTGGTTGGCAAAGTAATGCTTTTTAATATGCTATCTAGGTTGGTCATAGCTTTCCTTCCAAGGAGTAAGCATCTTTTAATTTCATGGTGGCAATCAGCATCCACAGTGATTTTAGAGCCCAAAAAAATAAAGTCAGCCACAGTTTCCACTGTTTCCCCATTTTTTCCCCATGAAGTGATGGGATCAGATGCCATGATCTTTAGTTTTCTGAATGCAGAGCTTTAAGACAACTTTTTCACTCTCCTCCTTCACTTTCATCAAGAGACCTTTTAGTTCCTCTTCACTTTCTGCCATAAGGGTGGTGTCATCTGCATATCTGAGGTTATTGATATTTCTCCTGGCAATCTTGATTCTAGGTTGTGCTTCTTACAGCCTGGCGTTTCTCATGATGTACTTTGCACATAATGGAATATTACTCAGCCATAAAAATAAATGCATTTCAGTCAGTTCTAATGAGGTGGATGAACCTAGAGCCTATATACAGAGTGAAGTAAGCCAGAAAGAGGAAAACAAATATTACATATATTGCATAATGCATACATATGGAATCTAGATAGTACTAATGAAATTATTTGCAGTCCAGCATCTAACATCCTGAAATGAGACAACTAAGATAGATAGCTCCTACTTTTATTCCCCAAAGAGTAGCCTCACTCTGATGGAGAAGGTATAGAAAAAATGTGACAGGAACAGCTTAGAAGAGAGGCTAATGTTCGTGACCAAAAAGGGTACTAGGGTATCTTAAGGAATTTAAGTGATATTATTTGATTTTATTTGATGTTATGAGCAAGCAAGTGAAAATGGGTATCTATATGCAGCAAAGAATAGGCTCCATAGGATTATCAACATTGAATATATTGTTAATCTTACTTATCCTAGATAGATAAGGCTCAGATAGTGAAATTCTTACATTTCAGAATAAGGGGTGGAAGATTATAAATGGGAACATTGGAGACCTTGGCATCTTTTTTGTTTATCTACTACTCTTTCCAGTGTGGGTCACTGGAGAAGGGAATGGCAAACCACTTCAGAATTCTTGCCTTGAGAACCCCATGAACAGTATGAAAAGGCAAAAATATAGGACACAGAAATATGAATTCTCCAGGTCAGTAAGTACCCAGTATGCTGCTGGAGATCAGTGGAGACACAACTCCAGAAAGAATGAAGAGATGGAGCCAAAGCAAAAACAACACCCAGTTGTGTATTTGACTGGTGATGTAAGTAAAGTCCAATACTGTAAGAGCAATATTGATAGGAACCTGGAACATTAGGTCCATGAATCAAGGCAAATTGGAAGTGGCAAACAGGAGATGGCAAGAGTGAACGTCAACATTTTAGGATTCAGCAAACTAAACTGGACTGGAATGGGTGAATTTAACTCAGATGACCATTATATCTACTACTGTGGGCAAGAAACCCTTAAAAGAAATGGAGTAGCCATCATAGTCAACAAAAGGGTCCAAAATCCAGTACTTGGATGCAATCTCAAAAACGACAGAATGATCTCTGTTTGTTTCCAAAGCAAGCCATTCAAAATCAAGGTAATCCAAGTCTATGCCACAAAGGTAATGCTGAAGAAGTTGAAATAGAATATTTCTATGAAGACCTACAAGACCTTCTAGAACTAACACCCAAAAAATGTCCTTTTCATTATAGGGGTCTGGAATGCAAAAGTAGGAAGTCAAGAAACACCCAAAAGTAGGAAGTCAAGGCAAACTTGGCCGTGGAGTACAGAATGAAGCAGGTCAAAGGCTAACAGAGTCTTCCCAAGAGAATACACTGGTCACAGAAAACACCCTCTTCCAACAACACAAGAGAAGACTCTACACATAGACATCACCAGATGGTCAACACCAAAATCAGATTGATTATATTCTTTGCAGCTAAAGAAGGAGGAGCTCTATACAGTCAGCAAAAACAAGACCGGGAGCTGACTGTGGCTCAGGTTATGAAATCCTTATTGCCAAATTCAGACTTAAACTGAAGAAAGTAGTTGAAAAAGCACTAGACCATTCAGGTATGACCTAAGTAAATTCAGTTCGGTTCAGTCGCTCAGTCGTGTCCGACTCTTCGCGACCCCATGAATCACAGCACGCCAGGCCTCCCTGTCCATCACCAACTCCCGGAGTTCACTCAAACTCATGTCCATCGAGTTGGTGATGCCATCCAGCCATCTCATTCTCTGTAATCCCCTTCTCCTCCTGCCCCCAGTCCTTCCCAGCATCAGAGTCTTTTCCAGTGAGTCAACTCGTCGCATGAGGTGGCCAAAGTATTGGAGTTTCAGTTTTAGCATCAATGACTATGGACGGAAGTTCATGACATTGTAAGGAGACAGGGAGCAAGACCATCCCCAAGAAAAAGAAATGAAAAAAAGCAAATTGGCTGTCTGAGGAGGCCTTAAAAACAGATGTGAAAAGAAGAGAAGTGAAAAGCAAAGGAGAAAAGGAAAGATTTACCCATTTGAATGCAGTGTTTAAAAGAATAGCAAGGAGAGATAAGAAAGCCTTCCTCAGTGATCAGTGCAAAGAAATAGAAGAAAACAATAGAATGGGGAAGACTAGAGATCTCTTCAAGAAAATTATAGATACCAAGGGAACATTGCATGCAAAGATGGGCTCAATAAAGGACAGATTGTATGGCCCTAACAGAAGCAGAAGGTATTAAGAAGAGGTGGCAAGAATACAAAGAATTGTACAAAAAAATCTTCATGACCCAGATAATCACGATGGTGTGATCACTCACCTAGAACCAGACATCCTGGAATGTGAAGTCAAGTGGGCATTAGGAAGCATCACTGTGAACAAAGCTAGTGGAGGTGATGGAATTCCAGTTGAGCTATTTCAAATTCTGAAAGATGATGCTGTGACAGTGCTGCACTCAATCTGTCAGCAAATTTGGAAAACTCAGCAGTGGTCAGAGGACTGGAAAAGGTCAGTTTTCACTCTAATCCCAAAGAAAGGCAATGCCAAAGAATGCTCAAACTACCACACAATTGCACTCATTTCACACACTAGTAAAGTAATGCTCAAAATTCTCCAAGCCAGGCTTCATCAATACGTGAAGTGTGAACTCGCAGATGTTCAGCTGGATTTAGAAAAGGCAGAGGAACCAGAGATCAAATTGCCAACATTTGCTGGATCATCGAAAAAGCAAGAGAGTTCCAGAGAAACAACTATTTCTGCTTTTTGACTATGCCAAAGATTTTAACTGTGTGGATAACAACAAACTGTGGAAAATTCTGAGAGAGATGGGAATACCAGACCATCTGACCTGCCTCTTGAGAAATCTGTATGCAGGTCAGGAAGCAACAGTTAGACCTGGACATGGAACAACAGACTGGTTTCAAACAGGAAAAGGAGTATGTCAAGGTTGTAAAATGTCACCCTGCTTATTTAACTTATATGCAGAGCACATCATGAGAAATGCAGGGCTAGATGAAGCACAAGCTGGAGTCAAGATTTCCGGGAGAAATGTCCATAACCTCAGTTATGAAGATGGCACTAACCTTATGATAGAAAGTGAAGAAAAACTAAAGAGCCTCTTGATAAAAGTGAAGGAGGAGAGTGAAAAAGTTGGCTTAAAGCTCAACATTCAGAAAACAAAGATCATGATATCCGGTCCTATCACTTCATGGCAAATAGATGGAGAAACAGCATAAACAGTGGTAGACTACTCTTTTGGGCTCCAAATTCACTGTAGACCATGACTGCAGCCATGAAATTAAAAGACTCTTACTCCTTGGGAGAAAAGTTATGACCATCCTGGACAACATATTAAAAAGCCAAGACATTACTTTGTCAATAAAGGTCCGTCTACTCAAGGCTATGGTTTCTCCAGTAGTCATGTATTGATGTGAGAGTTGGACTATATAGAAAGTTGAGTGCCGAAGAATTGATGCTTTTGAACTATGGTGTTGGAGAAGACTCTTGAGAGTCCCTTGGACTGCAAAGAGATCCAACCATTCCCTCGTAAAGGTAATCACTCCTAAATAGTCATTGGAAGGACTGATGTTGAAGCTGAAAGCCCAATAATTTGGCCACCTGATGCAAAGAACTGACTCCTCTGAAAAGACCCTGATGCTGGGAAAGATTAAGGCGGGAGGAAAACAGGACAACAAAGGATGAGATGGCTGGATGGCATCACTGACTCAACGGATGTGAGTTTGAATAAACTCCGGGAGTTGGTGATGCTAGGAGGCCTGGCGCGCTGTGGTTCATGGTGCTGCAAAGATTCAGACACGACTGAGCTACTGAACTGATACTGATATTGATAATACTGTTTCTGTCCCTTGAGTTAGTTTTGCTAAGTGTACATTTCTCTGCTAAAACCTGTATATAGGCAGGAAAACAATGAAATGTGAAAGACTGAAATTCAGTTAAGTTCAGTCGCTCAGTCGTGTCCGACTCTTTGCAACCCCATGAATCACAGCACGCCAGGCCTCCCTGTCCATCACCAACTCCCAGAGTTCACTCAAACTCATGTCCACAGAGTCGGTGATGCCATCCAGCCATCTCATTCTCAGTCATCCCCTTCTCCTCCTGCCCCCAATCCCTCCCAGCATCAGACTCTTTTCCAGTGAGTCAACTTGTCGCAAGAGTTGACCAAAGTATTGCAGTTTCAGCTTTAGCATCAGTCCTTCCAATGAACACCCAGGATTGATCTCCTTTAGAACGGACTGGTTGGATCTCCTTGCAGTGACTCTAAATTCCTGGGATTAGTGAGGAATCTGTTCTTCATGTAATTGTGAAAATTATCACTATTAATCATTCCAGTGTTAAAAAGTATATATATATATATTTAATTTATTTTTTTAATTAAAGGATAATTATTTTACAGAATGTTGCTATTTTCTGTCAAACTTCAACATGACTCAGCCATAGGTATACAGATATCCCCTCCATTTTCAACCCCCTCCCATCCTCCTCCCCATCCCACCCCTCTAGGTTCATAGAGAGCCCCTGTTTGAGCTTCCTGAGACATAGAGCAAATTCCCGCAGGCTATCTATTTTAAATAAGGTAACGTATTTTTAAAGTATTGATTTGTTGAAAAATAGTAAATGCTGACTTCCCATTTCTGACCTGACATTTAAAGAGTTTACAAGTTGACACTATATTCTAACAATAAGTAAAATGCTGGGTGGAGAAAAATGAAAAATGAATAACACTTCTTAGATTTGTCAGAGAAGTGAAGCCACAATTTCAAATTACTACCCTCAAAACTGGAGCAATAAATAGGCAAACTAAGAGAACCACAACTTAACTGTAGCAGAAGCTCACAAGCAGAAACCTCCATAACAACCAGTTCCAGGACAGGAAAGCCTGAACTGTTGCTCAGGCTACAGTGACAAATTGCTCACTGTGGATAATTCTGAGAATTTAAAGCTCCAGGGAGATCCCAGTGACGGGAATGAGGAGGGACTGAGATTGCTGTAAGCTTTATCTCCTGGAACTCTACTTGGTCCACAGTGAAGACAGAGGGAAGATCCCTTCCTGTCTCTAGGAAGAGGAGAGGAAATGTTACCATTTTGAAATACACCAGAGCATTGCTTTTCTTTACAAGGTCTGCACTCAGGAGAAAAAAACCTGCTAGAGTTTAACTGATTTTAAGTGACCTGAGGGAAAGGAAACATCCAACTCTACCCTTCCACTTAGGAAAAGAGAAATACCCAATTCAAGCCACCTCTAGCCATTCTTTCCCACCTAAGGTGAGGAGATATATACTGAAAGGGACTAGTGAAGTTCACAGAACAAGGACATAGCTCATCAAAGACTACACACCTACTCATAGACCACTCCCCTTCCCTACACCTTACTAATGCATTCCGTTCCGTTTAGTTGCTCAGTCGTGTCTGACTCTTTGCAACCCCATGAATCACAACACACCAGGCCTCCCTGTCCATCACCAACTCCCAGAGTTCATTCAAACTCACCTCCATCGAGTCGGTGATGCCATACAGCCATCTCATTCTCTGTCGTCCCCTTCTCCTCCTGCCCCCAATCCCTCCCAGCATCAGAGCCTTTTCCAGTGAGTCAACTCTTCGTATGAAGTGGCCAAAGTATTGGAGCTTCAGCTTTAGCATCAGTCCTTCCAATGAACACTGAGGACTGATCTTCTTTAGGATGGACTGGTTGGATCTCCTTGAAGTCCAAGGGACTCTCAAGAGTCTTCTCCAACACCACAGTTCAAAAGCATCAATTCTTCGGTGCTCAGCTTTCTTCACAGTCCAACTCTCACATCTATACATGACCACGGGAAAAACCATAGCCTTGACTAGATGGACCTTGGTTGGCAAAGTAATGTCTCTGCTTTTTAATATGCTATCTAGATTGGTTATAACTTTCCTTCCAAGGAGTAAGCATCTTTTAATTTCATGGCTGCAATCAGCATCCACAGTGATTTTGGAGCCCAAAAAAATAAAGTCTGACACTGTTTCCACTGTTTCCCCATCTATTTCCCATGAAGTGATGGGATCAGATGCCATGATCTTAGTTTTCTGAATGTCAAGCTTCAAGCCAACTTTTTCACTCTCCTCTTTCACTTTCATCAAGAGGCTTTTTAGTTCCCCTTCACTTTCTGCCATAAGGGTGGTGTCATCTGCACAGGGATGCTATTTACCACACTTTGTTTACACAATATATCATGTCCATCTTTTAGTAAGAAAAGGCATATTAAAATACAGAAAAAAAGTTTGAACAAACAGAGAAAGCATCAGAACCAGACCAGATAAACAGGAATGCTGGAATTATCAGACCACGAATTTCAAAAGAACTGTAATTAATATATTAAAGGTTCTAATGGGAAAAAGTAGACATCATGAAAGAACAGACAGTTAATGTAAGCAGAGACATGAAAATTCCTGGAAAGAACATAAAATGCTGGAAATTGAAAACATTGTAACAGAAATGATAATGTCTTTGATGAGCTTATTAGTAGACTAGACATGACTGAAGAAAAACTCTCTGACCTTGAGAAAATGTTCACAGAAATTTGAAAAACTGAAAAAGCAAAGAGAAAAAAAAAAAGACTTTTTTTTTTTTTTAAGCAGAATGTCAAGACTGTGAGCCTCCCTAGTGGCTCAGAGGTAAAGACTGGGAGACATGGGTTTGATCCCTGTGTCAGGAAGATCTCCTAGAGAAGGAAATGGCAACCCACTCCAGTGTTCCTGTAGAGGGAATCCATGAACAGAGAAGCTTGACAGTCCACAGTTCATGGGGTCGCAAGAGAGTCAGAATCAACTAAATGGGCTTCCCTTGTGGCTCAGCTGGTAAAGAATCCACCTGCAATGCGGGAAACCTGGGTTCGATCCCTGGGTTGGGAAGATTCCCTGGAGAAGGAAAAGGCTACCCACTCCGGTATTCTGGCCTGGAGAATCCTGTGGACTGTATAGTCCATGAGGTCACAAAGAGTCGGACATGACCGAATGATTTCACTTTCACTAGCTACCAAACAAACAAAAAAATAAATCCCAGAATGCATGACAACTACAAAAGGTGAGCACACATAATGAGAATATTCAGTGAAGACAGAAAAGAACAATAAGCAATATTTGAAGCAATAAAAAGTAAGAATTCCTCTCAAATTAATGTCAGACACTAAACCACTGACCAAAGAAGCTCCAAGAATAACAAGCAGGATAAATATCAAGAAAGAAAGAACACAAACTAATCTAGGCATATCATAGTCAAACTTCAGAAAATCAAAGATAAAGAAAAAACCTTGACAGAAATCAGAGGGGGAAAAAATCTCTTTATAGAGGAGTAAACATAAAAATTAAATTTGATTTCTTCTTAGAAACCACAAAAGCAAGGAGAGTAGCATGAAATATTTAAATTGTTGAAAAGAAGAAAAAAATCTAGAATTTTTATCTTTATTAAATTATCTTTCAACAGTGAATGAGAAATACTTTTCAAACAAAAAAAACTGAATAAATTTGTTGCCAGTAAAACTGCCTTGCAAACAAAATTTTAAGTTCTTCAGAGAGGAGAAAAATGATATAGGTCAGAAACTTGGATCTACATAAAGAAAGGAAAAGCATCAGAGAAGGAATAAGTGATGACAAAATAAAAAATATATATATTTTCCTTATTCTTAATGAAACATAATAATTTTTCAAAATAATTACAGGGACAATGTCACTGTGTCATTTGAAGGTGGACTTAGATTAACTGTAAATGTATATCACGAAACTCATACAAAATGTCATAGACAATATGAATGGGCCTATATCTACTAAACAATAATTAATAACTTTCCAAAACAGGAAGCACTGGGCCCAGATGCATTCACTGGTGAATTCTATCAAACATTTAAGGAAGAAATTGTACCAATTCTCTAAAATCTCTTTTAGAATAAGCTAAGTGTAAAGAGTCGGACACGACTGAGCAACTGAACTGAACTGAAGGGTTCACTTGTTAGTTCATTGTATGAAGCCTATGTTACCTTAACACCAAAATCAGAAAACTGTATTAGAAGAAAAGAAAATGTCATGACATAGATGTAGAAATCCTCAACAAAATCTTAGTGACCTGAATCCAACAATGTATAAAAAGAATTGCACAGGATAATCAAGTGAAATTTATCCCAGATAGAGAACTCATATACTTTCCATTTTATTTTGCTTTGAACCTAAAACTACTCTCAAAAATAAAGTATATTTAAAAATTAGTGAATTTCAAACTTCTCAATTGTATCTATATATTTTCCCCAGGACTATCATTAAAAAAAATACATACAATATAAAATTCTGTTGATGTTAATAACAAATAAATATTAGATGATTTCATGATTTGAATTAGTCTCTTCCATATATTTACTTTGTTTCTTAGTTAACAGAGTTCAGTTCAGTTCAGTCGCTCAGTCGTGTCCGACTCTCCGCGACCCCATGAATCACAGCACGCCAGGCCTCCCTATCCATCACCAACCCCCGGAGTACACTCAAACTCATGTCCACAGAGTCAGTGATGCCATCCAGCCATCTCATTCTCTGTCGTCCCCTTCTCCTCCCGCCCCCAACCTTTCCCAGCATCAGAGTCTTTTCCAGTGAGTCAACTAGTCACATGAGGTGGCCAAAGTATTGGAGTTTCAGCTTTAGCATCAGTCCTTTCAATGAACACCCAGGATTGATCTCCTTTAGAATGGACTGGTTGGATCTCCTTGCAGTATAAGGGACTCTCAAGAGTCTTCTCCAACACCACAGTTCAAAAGCATCGATTCTTCGGCCATCAGCTTTCTTCACAGTCCAACTCTCACATCCATACATGACCACGGGAAAAACCATTGCCTTGACTAGACGGACCTTGGTTGGCAAAGTAATGTCTCTGCTTTTTAATATACTATCCAGGTTGGTCATAACTTTCCTTCCAAGGAGCAAGCATCTTTTAATTTCATGGCTGCAATCAGCATCTGCAGTGATTTTGGAGCCCAAAAAAATAAAGTCTGACACTGTTTCCACTCTTTTTCAATCTATTTCCCATGAAGTGATGGGACCAGATGCCATGGTCTTTGTTTTCTGAATGTTGAGCTTCAAGCCAACCTTTTCACTCTCCTCTTTCATTTTCATCAAGAGGCTTTTGAGTTCCTCTTCACTTTCTGCCATAAGGGTAGTGTCATCTGCATATCAGAACCCAATAATAATTGGTTACACATATGACTCCAAATAAATTTCATTTAGGTTTCAAACTTACCTGGGCAAGTTAATATTTTCTAGAATATGTACTTTAAAAAAAAAAAAAGAACTGAATGTTATTTGGAAACAGGTTGTTTCAGATGTATAGAGTCAAAATATTGGGAGGGTAGTGAATTAGCTGTAATGAAAATGGAATGAAAAAGACTTATGTTTCATTTCTTAGCTGTGATTTTCACGATTCATGTCAACTAGGGAAGGTTCTTAATTTTCGTGGTTTTTTTTTTTGTTTTTTGCCCTTATTATTTTTTAGATTCAAATTCCTCATCTGCATAAGGTTCATCTGCATATCTGAGATTATTGATATTTCTCCCAGCAATCTTGATTCCACCTTGTGCTTCTTCCAGCCCACCGTTCCTCATGATGATAGAAATTAAATAAGCACTGTGACAATATACAGCCTTGACGCACTCCTTTTCCTATTTGGAACCAGTCTGTTGTTCCATGTACAGTTCTGACTGTTGCTTCCTGACCTGCATACAGGTTTCTCAAGAGGCAGGTCAGGTGGTCTGGGATTCTCATCTCTTTCAGAATGTTCCACAGTTTATTGTGATCTACACAGTCAAAGGCTTTGGCATAGTCAATGAAGCAGAAATAGATGTTTTTCTGGAACTCTCTTGCTTTCTCCATGATCCAGCGGATGTTGGCAATTTGATCTCTGGTGCCTCTGCCTTTTCTAAAACCTGCTTGAACATCTGGGAGTTCACGGTTCACATATTGCTGAAACCTGGCTTGGAGAATTTTGAGCATGACTTTACTAGCGTGGGAGATGAGTGCAATTGTGCGGTAGTTTGAGCATTCTTTGGCATTGCCTTTCTTTGGGATTGGAATGAAGACTGACCTTTTCCAGTCCTCTGGCCACTGCTGAGTTTTCCAAATCTGCTGGCATATTGAGTGCAGCACTTTCACAGCATCATCTTTCAAGATTTGAAATAGCTCAACTGGAATTCCATCACCTCCACCAGCTTTGTTCGTAGTGATGCTTTCTAAGGCCCACTTGACTTCACATTCCAAGATGTCTGGCTCTAGGTCAGTGATCACGTTATCGTGACTATCTTGGTCATGAAGATCTTTTTTGTACAGAAAAGCCTCTTGTTGAAAGTGAAAGAGGAGAGTGAAAAGGTTGACTTGAAGCTCAACATTCAGAAAACAAAGATCATCGCATCTGGTCCCATCACTTCATGGGAAATAGATGGAAAAACAGTGGAAACACTGTCAGACTTTATTTTTTGGGGCTCCAAAATCACTGCAGATGTTGATTGCAGCCATGAAATTAAAAGACGCTTACTCCTTGGAAGGAAAGTTATGACCAACCTTGATAATATATCGAAAAGCAGAGACATTACTTTGCCAACCAAGGTCCGTCTAGTCAAGGCAATGGTTTTTCCCGTGGTCATGTATGGATGTGAGAGTTGGACTGTGAAGAAAGCTGATGGCCGAAGAATTGATGCTTTTGAACTGTGGTGTTGGAGAAGACTCTTGAGAGTCCCTTGTACCGCAAGGGGATCCAACCAGTCCATTCTAAGGGAGAACGATCCTGGGTGTTCATTGGAAGGACTGATGCTAAAGCTGAAACTGCACTACTTTGGCCACCTCATGCGACGAGTTGACTCACTGGAAATGACTCTGATGCTGGGAAAGGTTGGGGGCGGGAGGAGAAGGAGACGACCGAGAATGAGATGGCTGGATGGCATCACCGACTCTGTGGACTGAGTTTGAGTGACCTCCGGGATTTGGTGATGGACAAGGCGGCCTGGCGTGCTGTGATTCATGGGGTCGCGGAGAGTTGGACACGATTGAGCGACTGAACTGAACTGAACAGAACTGATAAGGTTCATCTGACATCCTTCATATGATAATTACAGTGATAATTAAAAGTGCGTCTTTAATGAGAAAGAGCAGGAAAGGGAGAGATAAAGGGGAGAGTCAAGCCCAGAAACTGATAAATAGTAAGTAGTCAGAAACATTTATTCTATACTGAGCTCAGCATGTATTAGGCACTGCTAAATATTTTGTAAATGTTAAATATAACACCAATATGATGAAGGCATTTTTATCCCAATGGGATTTGGAAAATTTTAAAAATTTATCCAAGGTCACATGGCTAGAAATCAGCATAGTACTCAAAATCATGTCAGTCTGATTAATCAGCATATAGGCCTTTCCCTGGTTGATTGACAGATGAGAATTCATTGACATTGACAAGCAGAAAAATAGTATGATCTAGCTTTCTCCATTAGATTCTAAGTGAGTTGGCAGAAACTGAGTGAAAATCAAAATGAAATGGCCTATGGGATAGTCTGTGAATCTGAAGTGAATAACAAGAGTAATATCCAGAAATGAATTTATCTAGGCAAGGGGAAAGCAATATAAATAAGAAACATGAGGTCCTGCCCACAGTTTCCTTTTTAAAAAAATCCTAAATAATGAGAAAGAGCTGAAAAGCATTAAACATTTCTGAGCAGAAATTACTGAGTAAAGTGGTTGCCTAGCAGCAAAAATATACAGTTTTGACATTATAGTGAGGATTGATGAAACATTAAAATAGTTCATTTTAAAAGCTTACAGTTGCTTTGGAAATGTAAGGCCATCTGATCTTTTTTAGAAGTCTTTTTTTTTTTTTTTAAAGAGGAGTTTGTATTACATTTTTTATGTGATGTTAACCAATTACTAAAAACTTAGGAGCTTAAAGCAACACTCATTTTATTGCAGAGTGTCTGTAGGTCAGAAGTCTGGGCACAGTTTAATAGGGTCCTCTGCTCAGGGTCTCACAAGTATTCATATCAACTAGAGTATTTTCTTATTAGGAATCTGGACTAGGAACCAATCAGTTTCCAAGCTCTTTCAGTTCTGGCCAGAATTCATTTCCTTGTGACTATAAAATTCCTGGCTACTTACTTCTTGAAAACCATAAAAAGAAAAAGTTATCTCCTCTTTGGCATCTCTGCTTTCAGGAAAAGCCTTGATTCTCTTTTTTTTAAATTTATTTATTTATTTTTTTTTTATTAATTTATTTTTTAATTGGAGGCAAATTATTTTACAATATTATATTGGTTGGTTTTGCCATACATTGATATGAATTTGCCCCGGGTTTACATAAGTTCCCCCTCCTGAACCCCCCTCCCACCTCCCTCCTCCCTTTATCCTCCCTCTGGGTCATCCCCACATGCCAGCCCCGAGCATCCTATAACATGCATTGACCCTGAACTAGTGATTCGTTTCACATATGACAACATGCGTGTTTCAGTGCCATTCTCCCAAATCATCCCACCCTCACCCTCTCCCATAGAGTCCCAAAGACTGTTCTATACATCTGTGTCTCTTTTGCTATCTCGTATACAGGGTTATCATTTGCATCTTTCTAAATTCCATATATATGTGTTAGTATACTGTATTGGTGTTTTTCTTTCTGGCTTACTTCACTCTGTATAATACGCTCCAGTTTCATCCACCTCATTAGAACTGATTCAAATGTATTCTTTTTAATGGCTGAATAATACTCCATTGTGTATATGTACCAAAGCTTTCTTATCCATTCGTCTGCAGATGGACATCTAGGTTGCTTCCATGTCCTGGCTATTATAAACAGTGCTGCAATGAACATTGGAGTACACGTGTCTCTTTCAATTCTGGTTTCCTCGGTGTGTATGCCCAGGAGTGCGATTGCTGGATCATATGGCAGTTCTATTTCCAATTTTTTGAGGAATCTCCACACTGTTCTCCATAGTGGCTGTACTAGTTTGCATTCCCACCAACAGTGTAAGAGGGTTCCTTTCTCTCCACATCCTCTCCAGCATTTATTGCATGTAGACTTTTGGATAGCAGCCATTCTGACTGGTGTGAAATGGTATCTCATTGTGGTTTTGATTTGCATCTCTCTGATTATGAGGGATGTTGAGCATTTTTTCATGTGTTTGTTAGCCATCTTTATGTCTTCTTTGGAGAAATGTCTGTTTAGTTCTTTGGCCCATTTTTTGATTGGGTCATTTATTTTTCTGGAATTGAGCTGCAGGAGCTGCTTGTATATTTTGGAGATCAATCCTTTATCCGTTGCTTCATTTGCTATTATTTTCTCCCATTCTGAAGGCTGTCTTTTCACCTTACTTATAGTTTCCTTTGCTGTGCAGAAGCTTTTGATTTTAATTAGGTCCCATTTGTTTATTTTTGCTTTTATTTCCAATATTCTGGGAGGTGGGTCATGGAGGATCCTGCTGTGATTTATGTCAGAGAGTGTTTTGCCTACGTTCTCCTCTAGGAGCTTTATAGTTTCTGGTCTTACATTTAGCTCTCTAATCCATTTTGAGTTTATTTTGGTGTATGGTGTTAGGAAGTGTTCTAGTTTCATTCTTTTACAAGTGGCTGACCAGTTTTCCCAGCACCACTTGTTAAAGAGACTGTCTTTTCTCCATTTTATATTCTTGCCCCCTTTGTCAAAGATGAGGTGTCCATAGATGCGTGGATTTATCTCTGGGCTTTCTATTTTGTTCCATTGATCTATTAAAGACTCACACTATTAGGTGAGCCCCACTTAGAATAATCTCTTCTTTGATTACCTCAAAGTCAACTTTTATATCTAAAAAAATACCTTCAGTTTTGCAATATAACTTGACATGATTATAGGAGTGATAGCCAGTGACCCTTGTCATATTCTATTGGTTAGAAGGAGATAATAGTTTCCACCAAAACTCAAGGGTGTATACTAGGTTTCAAAAATCATGGAGATACCTACAGGGTGTGACTACCACAGGTATGAACTGACAGCTCCATTCTTATCTTCCTTACCACAACTGAGACAAAGAAATAAAGAGCAATTAAAATTATTTCACACGGTTAGCATTGTTTTACCTGACGAATTATCTTTACGGTACTTTTAAAAAATGATTATTTATGAGTTCCATAGAATAATTTCTTAATTCTTAAAGTATATCTTTCAGTGTATTATCTCTTTAAATGGGAATTTTTAAAAAAGAGATATAAAGAAGTGTTAAAATTTTAGCAGATAAAGCTTTTAGCAATTTTAATACAATTTACTTCTAATAAATGCATGTTATTAGAAAAGTATTGATTTTATTAGATTTTCCATATCTTTTATATGGTAGGATATGAATAGAACTAATGTATAAGAAGAAACTAGGAAACATACCACAAAAAAACTATCAACTTTGATGATTATCTACATTATTTTTATTAAATGAAAGTTTATTGATCTTACCAAAATTATTTTATATTAACACATCACATTAATGCTTTTCAAATCTCATTAATTTTTGGACACAAACTATTCTAATAACCTGGACATTTTATATTTCTTTCTTGAGCAGAATTAATTCATAATTCTGTGTAGATTCTTTCCTATAGATGAATCTTAGATAGCTTGGTAAATTGTATTCATCTGAAATACCAGATACCAGTGCAAAAAATAATTCTCCCTCTAATTTTAAATGTAGTCAAAAACACTCAAGAAAAAAAAAATCACAGAATCTGGTTGAATCAGTCTAATTGCATTACTTCAATTTCTTTTTTATTCACCATGTAGCTTCTGCTTTTTATAAGGTTTCTGGCTTCTAGATATTTTGGTTTTAATTAAAAAAATGAATAATGTAACATATAATTAAACTTTGATGGTCATGAATCACTTGAATTGATTTTTTTAAATCACCTAACTTGGATGACATATTCACTGAAATCCTGATAATATGTCGATTATAGAAAAGTACTACTGTAAGTCCAAACTGAGTCCTACAGCTTTTTGATTACACTTCTTTGATAAGTAAAATGAATTGATTTCCCATTTCCTATTTGAAGTCAATATCATTGTCATCATTTTGAGGATAGCAAAGGATAGTTCTTACTTTTTCTTAGTTTTTGCTTATCACCTGTTCTTCTGATTTGCTGCTCTCATTTCACTGACTCTCCTTTAAACTTTTTATCTGCAATTTTATCAGTTATTTATGCATATAGTTTAATGAGACAAATACTATAACAAGACACATATGAAAAACAGTAACCCCTGTACACTCGAACCCAATTCTAACTCCCCTGTGACAACTTCTTTCAAGAGTTCTAGCTTACACTTTTTGTGTTTACCTATATATCAGTTGAAGGCAACAGTTTTATGCAGGAAGCCCTGTATTCCCACAAACAGATATCCTAGAGTGCAGACTATAAGCATACAATTAAAGAGTAGTAGGTAAGGAAACTAATTTTTTACTTAAGTATCAAATTACTGTTGACTACCAGAAACTGATGCCTTTGAATCTGTTTTCACTACCTATTGACCAGAGCTCTAATGTAGAATTGCTGCATTGCACTCTAATCATTTTTATCAGCTGTCTTCTCATTTACATCATTAAGTCATTAAACATCTTTAATATTCTATTCAAAGCTACACATATTTTCTAAGCAAATATCTGCCACATAGTAGGTTCCTAACAAATATTTAACCAAATCAAATTTTAAAAATTTTAGATGTTATCTGTTTTATGTTGTGTTTTCACTTGCTATTTTACTGGATGTTTTGAGGATCTATAATTCTTTTAGGTTTCAGGGGCATGAAGCCCCATTCAGAGTCACCACACTAGTCACCACACTGCTAGAACCGTGACCCAGTTACCCTCTCAGTCATTCTCTCCTATCAGGAAGCTTCCATAAGCCTCTTATCCTTCTTCATCAGAGGGCCAACAGACTGAAAACCACAATCACAGAAAACTAACCAATCTGATCACATGGACCACAGCCTTGTCTAACTCAGTGAGACTATGAGCCATGCCATGTGGGACCACCCAAGACGGACAGGTCATGGTTGAGAGTTCTGACAAAACGTGGTCCACTGGAGAAGGAAATGGCAAACCACTTCAGTATTCTTGCCTTGAGAATCCATGAACAATATGAAAAGGCAAAATGATAGGATACTGAAAGATGAACTCCCCAGGTTGGTAGGAGACCAATATGCTGCTAAAGATCAGTGGAGAAACAATTCCAGAAAGAATGAAGAGACGGCACCAAAGCAAAAACAATACCCAGTTTTGGATATGACTGGTGATGGAAGCAAGGTCTGATTCTGTAAAGAGCAATATTGCATAGGAACCTGGAATGTTAGGTCCATGAATCAAGGTAAATTGGAAGCAGTCAAACAGGAGATGGCAAGAGTGAACATTGACATTTTAGGAATCAGCAAAATAAAATGGATTGGAATGGGTGATTTTAAGTGAGATGACCATTATATCTGCTACTGTGGGCAAGAAACCCTCTGAAGAAATGGAGTAGCCATCATAATCAACAAAAGAGTCCAAAATCCAGTACTTGGATGCAATCTCAAAAACGACAGAATGATCTCTGTTTCCAAGGCAAACAATTCAATATCATGGTAATCCAAGTCTATGCCCCAACCAATAATGCTGAAAAGTTGAAGTTGAATGGTTCTATGAAGATCTACAAGACCTTCTATAACTAACAAACAAAAAAGATGTCCTTTTCATTTTGGGGACTGGAATGCAAAAGTAGGAAGTTAAGAAACACCTGGGGTAACAGGCAAATTAGACCTTGGAGTACAGAATGAAGCAGGGCAAAGGCTAATAGAGTTTTGTCAAGAGAACACACTGGTCATCGCAAACACCCTCTTCCAACAACACAGGAGAAGACGCTATACATGGACATCACCAGATGGTCAACACCAAAATCAGATTGATTATATTCTTTGCAGCCAAAGATGGAGAAGCTCTTTGCAGTCAGGAAAAACAAGACAGGGAGCTGACTGTGGCTCAGATCATTAACTCCTTGTTGCCAAATTCAGACTTAAATTGAAGAAAGTAGGAAAAACCACTAGACCATTCAGGTATGACCTAAATCAAATCCCTTATGATTATACAGTGGAAGTGAGAAATAGATTTAAGGGACTAGATCTGATAGACAGAGTACCTGGACACAGGTTCGACATTATACAGGAGGCAGAGATCAAGACCATCCCCAAGAAAAAGAAATGCAAAAAGCCAAAAAGGTTGTCTGAGGAGGCCTTACAAATAGCTGTGAAAAGAAGAGAAGCGAAAAGCAAAGGAGAAAAGGAAAGATATAAGCATCTGAATGCAGAGTTCCAAAGAATAACAAGGAGAGATAAGAAAGCCTTCCTCAGTGATCAATGCAAAGAAACAGAGAAAAACAACAGAACAAGAAAACAAGAGATCTTTTCAAGAAAATTAGAGATATCAAGGGAACATTTCATTCAAAGATGGTCTCAATAAAGGACAGAAATGGTATGGACCTAACAGAAGCCAAAAGATATTAAGAATAGGTGACAAGAATACACAGAAGAACTGTACATAAAAGATCTTCACGATGAAGATAATCATGATGGTGTGATCACTCACCTGGAGCCAGACATCTTGGAATGTGAAGTCAAGTGGGCCTTAGAGAGCATCACTACGAACAAAGCTAGTGGAGGTGATTGAATTCCAGTTGAGCTATTTCTAATCCTGAAAGATGATGCTGTGAAAGTGCTGCACTCAATATGCCAGCAGATTTGGAAAACTCAGCAGTGGCCACAGGACTGGAAGAGGTCAGTCTTCATTCCAATCCCAAAGAAAGGCAATGCCAAAGAATGCTCAAACTACCGCACAATTGCACTCATCTCACACGCTAGTAAAGTCATGCTCAAAATTCTCCAAGCCAGGTTTCAGCAACATGTGAACCGTGAACTCCCAGATGTTCAAGCAGGTTTTAGAAAAGGCAGAGGAACCAGTGATCAAATTGCCAACATCTGTTGGATCATGGAGAAAGCAAGAGAGTTCCAGGAAAACCTCTATTTCTGCTTCATTGACTATGCCAAAGCCTTTGACTGTGTGGATCACAATAAACTGTGGAAAATTCTGAAAGAGATGAGAATCCCAGACCACCTGACCTGCCTCTTGAGAAACCTGTATGCAGGTCAGGAAGCAACAGTCAGAACTGTACATGGAACAACAGACTGGTTCCAAATAGGAAAAGGAGTGCGTCAAGGTTGTATATTGTCACCCTGCTTATTTGACTTATATGCAGAGTACATCATGAGGAATGCTGGGCTGGAAGAAGCACAAGCTGGAATCAAGACTGCCGGGAGAAACATTAATAACCTCAGATATGCAGATGACACCACCCTTATGGCAGAAATCAGTTCTAATGAGGTGGATGAAACTGTAGCCTATTATACAGAGTGAAGTAAGCCAGAAAGCAAAACACCAATACAGTATACTAACGCATTTATATGGAATTTAGAAAGATGATAACGATAACCCTGTATATGAGACAGCAAAAGAGACACAGATGTATAAAGCAGTCTTTGGGTCTCTGTGGGAGAGGGTGAGGGTGGGATGATTGGGAAAAATGGCATTGAAACATGTATGTTATCATATGTGAAATGAATCGCCAGTCCAGGTTCAATGCATGATATAGGATGCTTGGGGCTGGTGCACTGGGATGAACTGGAGGGATGGGATAAGAGGGAGATGGGAGAGGGGTTCAAGATGGGGAACACATGTACACCTGGGGCAGATTCATGTCAATATATGGCAAAACCAATACAATAATGTAAAGTAATTAGCCTCCAATTGAAATAAATAAATTAAAGAAAAAGAAAAGACCCTGATGCTGGGAAAGATTGAAGGCGGGAGGAGAAGGGGATGACAGAGAATGAGATGGTTGGATGGCTTCACCGACTCAATGGACATAAGTTTGAGCCATCTCCAGGAGTTGGTGATGGACAGGGAGGCCTGGTGTGCTACAGTCCATGGGGTTGCAAAGAGTCGGACACGACTGTGTGACTGAAGTGAACTGAACTGAAAGGTACATCAGGTTCATATACTGCAAAGGAAAATACAGAAAACCATTTTCTTCTTGCCATAAAATCTCTTTCAGTTCAGGATAAAATGGAGAGAAAGACATGTCATCCAAGACAGCAAGGGTTATTAAGGAAACCAAGATAGAACTGTTGCCATTTGCTTCCCTACAAGTATATCAATGCCAATTTTAATGGATCATGGAATCTAGCACCAATAATCTGTTTTACAGCTGGTAATTTTAGGATAGACATCCCATCCATAGACAGCTCTGCTGCTGCTGCTAAGTCGCTTCAGTCGTGTCCAACCCTGTGCGATCCCATAAACGGCATCCCACTAGGCTCCCCCGTCCCTGGGATTCTCCAGGTAAGAACATTGGAGTGGGTTGCCATTTCCTCCTCCAATGCATGAAAGGGAAAAGTGAAAGTGAAGTTGCTCAGTCCTATCTGACTCTTAGCGACCCCATGGACCGCAGCCCACCAGGCTCCAACGTCCATGGGATTTTCCAGGCAAGAGTCCTGGAGTGGGGTGTCATCGCCTTCTCCATAGACAGCTCTAGTATAGCATTAATCTTTGTCATGAAATAGGCACTCTAAAATATGAATAATTACCATTGTAAGAAAGAATATTTACTATGTTGAAAATATTTTAAATAGATTATCTCTAATCTTTTTAAAACCTGACACAGAAGATATGTTAGTTACGACTGGCTGCAAGTGATAGAAAGCAATTTGATCTAGCTAAGAAAACTAGGGGAATTCTTATAAGCAGACAGGAGTGGCTAATGTAGGTCAAAGACAGGCATATAACCAGAACTAAGAAAAACTTAAACCAGGCTCTGGTTGCCAGAAATTCTGTGTTTCTTCTTTATTTTCCCTGTATGCCGCCTGGCTTCGGTTCATAAGCCCAATCCACACTAAGGAAATTGGAATGTTGGTGCAGATCAGTTTAGGAATTCTCCAGTGTAAGTTGGCCTTGCATATATCAGAATAATATATAACTGAACATGAAATCATATTAGCCTTGACATCCAAACGAAAGCCAGAGAACTATGACTTAGGTTATAGAAATATCAATACAGGGGATTATCAGTGTTGCAGGTTACAGCACTGTTCAATTATTAGCACAATTTCAGTTCAGAGAGAAACATTTCTTAATATTATACCCAATATGATTGTAGATATTCAGCTAAATTCAATCTTGGTTTTATTTTTTTTTCCCAGTAGATAAAATAGTAGATTATAGCCATTGTAAAATTGATCTAAGTCTTGCATTTGGTTTGTCCCCTGAAGGTGGAAATTTTTTTTAAAGGCTATTTTCAATGTCATTTCATGAGGTTTGTGATATTTTTTGCTCTTTCTAATTTGCAGAATAATCATAGCTATTGCTACTCTTATAATTTGACTCATGTTGGAACACAGAGAATCCTCTGGGTACTATTTTTTGTAATTTGAAAAGTATATTGCATTATGTTCAAGACTATTTTAAACTGTATTAATTATAAAATCAAGCAATATACATTTAATGAAATAAAATAAAATTTTTATAGAATATCATTCTCTTACAATGTTTTCCAGAAAATATTAAGCAGGTGAATTTAATAATATATTTTTCAAAAGTTTTGGAAGATTTTAGAGTTGATATTAGCAAAACAATGAAATGTGATGTTGAAGCTGTATTTAATGCCCTAAATCTTTGTAACTCATAAAGGTACTTGTCATTCATTAAAAAATACATGGTAGAGTGTTTATAATACAAATGAATTTAGGATTTATCAGCAAAATGATTGACTACCTTCATCTTGGAATGTATTAATATGTATTAATATTTTGATTGGGCAAACTAACATTGTTCATCTAACTGAATAATTATCTGCTATGTGTCTAATATAACAACAAGTTAAACAAGTGTGAGATAATGTATCTCATAAAGTCAAGCAAATAAATAGCTGGCTTTAAAACACAGATGTAACTAAAAGTTTAGTAGAGGTATTGAATAAAATACCTTAGAGACAGAAGGGAGTGATTCTTTCACCTTGAAGTACAGCAGAGAAGAAAACGGAAATTACCATTTATTTTGTATAACTGTTTTTGCTTTTAAGTGTCCATTTTACATGTGTGGAAACTGGGTTTCATATTTCACAAAAAAATCTTCTAAGTTTCAATCGTGAAATGGTCATCTGATTTTGCTTCATTGTTCCTGTCATTTGTTGCACTAAAGAACTCTTCAGTGAGAAAATACATTAAACAGATAAATAAGGAATAAGGAGTTTATATTAGGAACAAAGTTAAAGCGAGAAAGAACAGTTACTGGAGAATGAAGAGCAACCTGGAGTAAACTAAAGGTTTGAGCTAAAATGTAGAATGTAACATTTGTAGGAGAGTGAGGAGGGTGAAAAGATATTTAAATTGTAATTAGACTTTAAATCATTCCAATTAGGATATCATGCTGAATTGTGGGCAAGACAAGGGAAAATACTGAACAGATACATATGTTAGTAAAATAATTTCAAGATCATTAAGGAGAATTAAGTGCATCAGAAAGAAATGGGATGCAGAGATCAAGTGATCTGCTGTTGCTTTGAGTCCAGATTAGAAATGAAGCAAGTCAGAATAGAGAAGGCAGTGGATGGATGAATTAATAAAATAATAAAGATTAAATCATCCCACTGGGTAAGTACAGAGAGGAGATAAATAAAGGGTGAAGAGGAAAGGATGAAGTCAGTAACTAGTTCTTTTTATTTATAAAATATTAAATCTATAGACTTACTTTATACTAGCATTTATCTGTGTTTGCATTAAGGGTGCTGGAACATTAAGATTTTAAATGTTAGAAAATCATCTATTATAGTAGCATTGTGGGGGTAGACAGTGCATAAAGCACATCAGATTACTTTTTTTTTTTTTTTGAAGAATGGCACAAAGACATTAATTTAAAAAGAGAAAATATCATCTTTCACTCATTTGCTTCACCTTCAAAAACTGGTGAGGCATTTATTTCATATTAAGTTGTATGGTAGTCAATTTACATACAATAGCAAGCCCAGTAGACGCAGTGGTTGTCTTAGAGCTTAGTGGGTGGAACAGATCCCACTCAAACAACTAAAAAGCAAAGAAAAAACTGCTAGGAAAAAGTAAATGGTTCTGTAAGGTATTTTGTTAGGGGCAGTTAAGCTCTCAAGTAAGCATCAACCTTCAGAATTTATGATGAGAATCTGAAGATGGCATGGATTTACTCAGTGAAGTAAGAAGGAAAAACTCTAGGTGAAATATAATTCTTCTGTTACTTCTAATGATTGTATAATACCATTATAACAGTGAACTAGGAATTGTGCTAGTGACTAGTATCCACTATCCTTAGATAATTTGGTGTGTGTGTGTGCTAAGTCACTTCAGTTTTATCCAAGTCTGCGACCCTCTGCGACTGTAACCCACCAGGCTCCTCTGTCCATAGGATTTCCCAGGACAAGAATACTGGAGAAATCCCAGACAAGAATGCTGGCGTGGGTTGCTGTGCTCTCCTCCAGGGGATCTTCCCAACCCAGAGATGGAACTTGTGTCTCTCATATCTCCTGCATTGGCAAGCAGGTTCTTTACCACTAGCACCACCTGGGAAGCCCAGATAATTTGGCATATCTTTGCAAATATCTTAGTCATTTTGACATGACTTTACCATTGATAAGTGAAAGATAAAAGTAAAAAATAAATGAAACTAACTAATTTATAGTTACTTTTTTAAAGCCATGTTTAAGATACACACAAGTACATACACACACACGCACACAAACCATTCCAGAACAATGAGGCTATGAATATGAATAGCAATTTTTACTTAATATACTTGTATTTTTTAAATTACAGTAGATGTTAATCACATGTTAAACATGCATTTTTCTGTATGCACTTGTAAGCATGATTAATCAGATATAACTCTATTAATTATACTCAGTTTTTTTTGGAAACTGGGACAATATTATGAATTTGAAATTAGCAGTTTTTTTTTTCCTATTTCTTAGGTAAAGTTTTAATTCACTGAAGCTGGGATAAAATCCATTTTTTCTAATGTAAAGCAAGAATCACATAGTAAAGTAAATTTCAAAATTGGCTTGAAAAACTTTTCTATCAAGAATACAAGTAATGGAAGTGAAAACACATAATATTCCTTCTTTCTTTTAAAGAGATCTTCTCAGATGGAATCATCAAATTTTATACCTGAAAGAAGGCAGGGATCATTTGATTAAATCTCCACATGTTACAGATGTGACCATTCTGTTTTTAAAATTGTTTTTTTTTTTCCCTTCATTCTTTCATGGACTTTAGTCTCTATCCATGGGCTTGTGAATAGTGTCAAAGAAACTTATATTTACCTTCTATTTTAAAGAAACAGGTTATTATTGCTATGATATTAAAAATATTTTTAAAAATCTAATAGTACAAGGAAGAACATTCCTTGCAAATCATCATCTCATTTTATATTTTCAATTTTCCTTTCAGCCAAGTGAGTGGGATAGAGGAAAGAGGAATCAGAAAGTCATCCAAAAGTTCCCACTTTTTTCCTGTAAGAAGATGAAAATCAACAGGTGAAGCCAAAAATTGATTCAGATGGGTGAAGTAGACAAGAATCTCTCTATTGAGGAAGAGTAGCAAGAATCATATCAGTCACATGTTTAGCTCATAAAATTACCTATTTCATGAATCTACTCACTTTGAGTCAAGTTTTATAACCACTCTGCAATAAAGTGTGAATGTTGAACCACTGGCTTTGCATGCCTTCACCAGTAATTTTTTTCTCAAGTCACCTAATTCTCCTTTCTCACTCGTAACTGATTGCTCATAGCCCAGAAAAACTGGCTTGAAGGTGCAGAGAGAAACCCACATGGAGATAATAATTTCCTTAGCTTAATGAAACTTGCCGCATTTTACAGAAAAACAGTTTGTGTGTAGTTAATATTAGCTGAAGCTTTAATGACATTCGTGCTTAGATATGTATACAAGGAACAGGTTGCATGCATCCTATTTGTGTGTGGATCTGTGTGCACTTCTTTTGCCTATCCAGCATGTATTCCTCATATTCCTTCCCCCTAATCTCCAGCTTTATTCAGATATTTACTTTTCTTGAATTGGTCATCAACCTTGGAGAAGGATTACTTCCTTCACAACCAAAGTATATTTTACTAGTCTAAAGGCAATCTCATTTCCCTTGCTAGCTCTTGATTCACAAAAGAACATGGTATCCAATTTCCATTAATGAGATCTGAGGAAAAATTTACTGAGGAAAAATTTGCTGGGTTAAGAAAAAATTTTCTTCACTGCTAGGGGCGATGTACAACCAGTGATGGAGTCCTCCTTTATCTGGGCATTATCGTAGAAGGAACTGATGTAGCCATCTTGCTACTAGACTAAAGAAGGAAGGTATCAGATGTGAGAGAGGGGAGAAAAAGATTTTAAATCATCATCGAATTTCTTATTGAAACAACCTATACCTTAAATTATCTCTGAATTTCTGATATGTGAGATAACACATTTCCCCATTGTTTAAGCAAATTTCAGTGAAGTTTTCAAGAAAGCAGACATTGTTCTAAGTGGGATGGGATAATTATTATTTAGCTGAAAGTTAAAGAATTTTACTTAACATAAATTTTTCCATAAGAATTGGCCTTAAGCAAATTATTTCTTGATACGAAGAAATACTTTTGCATTAATAGCATATATTTCTGTGAATGGTGATTTAAAGAAAAATATAGTGAGGGCTGTATCTATTTCACTGTATTGATTCATCTGCCCATGTACTTGGTGTGTGGCAAAAAAAAAAAAATTAAATAAAATAGGTTCTTCAAATCCTGACTGTATTCTTTGGAGAAGAGACAGCTATCTGCAAAGTTCTTTTGGAACAATATTTTGGTGACATATGAAGTAAAAACATGTGGATTAAATTTACCAAAGATTAGTTTTAGTTTTTTAACTAATGAAAATGATTAGAAAATATTGTTTTAATCAAAAAAGAGATATCCCCAAACTATCTCTGAAGATACCCCAATTTTTTTCTAATCTCAGTCAATTCCATATTAAATTTTAGCTATTTAAGAAAGAGCTACAAATAGCTAAATTCAAGGTCACAAATGTGTATGAAAAATCTTGGCAAAGTCACACCAAAATATAGAGTGAGCCTTGGTAAAGAGCCATACTTCTCCTTATACTCAGAATGAATTTATCATCACCTTCTGACTCATAAATTTGGAATGCAGCTCTTTTGAGATATTTGTGCAAAAAGAAAGACTAATTGTTTTCACTTTTAAATGTTAAGGTACATGCTTTATTTCTCTTGGGACACATTGCAGCAGAACAAAAGGTAAAGATAATACATTATTCTCAGGATATCCTCTCAGTGTAGGCTGGCATTTTGCATTTCATAGCCCATACGTAACAGTACAAACAAGATGAAATATAGCCATCCTTAGAATTACCAAAAAGATGTTTTGTGTTTTCAAGACCATAATTACTAAATGTTTCATTAAAACTTTCTTGCACTTCTTTCTTTTTTTTTTAAAGACATGTTTGAAATCACTCACTTTTAGGTTTCTCACTTAAAATTTAAACAAAACTTGATTTATTTGTGTGGTTACTTCAAATAGATCAGAATTTCACTCATCAATTTATTAAGTCATTCAAGTTGAATTTTGTAAGTACTTAAAATGTGACAGGTACCTTAGTTATGCAGAATGCATGATGTGGCTCAATATGGACACTATGCCTGTCCTCACTATACAGTTTGTCTTTGAGAAAGACAGAAAATTAAAGAAGCTATCTCAAACTATGTCAAGGGTTATAATATGCAAAGTAAAAGTTCCAGTAGGATCACAGAGTAAGAACATCAGGCTAGTGTAAGGGTCAAGGAAGACTTCTCAGAGGTAATGATCTTTAAGCTGTGTTTTTCAGCTTTGAAGTTGTGAGATCAATGTAGTAAACCAATAGCAATAAAATGCACTTATATTGTTTCAAGAAATATTTTCAACTGTGTTTGTATCTATGTGAGACAGAGATCTGGGCTGGATTCAAAATATTTTTTTTTTACCTTAATATTAAAATTTTATTTTTAAATGCAAATAGTATTACTAGAAAGAAAAGAAGGATCAAAATGTATTTTTTAAATATGGGTGATGACGAAAAATGAGTTTGAAACCCACTAGCCCAAAGGATGAATGGAAATTAGGTAATCAAAAATGAGGATTAGGAATTTTCCTGGCAGGATCAGGAGTTTTTCTGGCTAGATAGGTACACGCAAATGCCCATAGGCATAAAAGTCTGTGTAATTCTAGGAGCTGAGAGAAGTTCAGAAAAACTGGTAAAGTTGGGTGTGGAGAAAATGGAATTGGTTGGCTCCATAAACACCAGTTCCAATTTGCCTTGATTCATGGACCTAACATTCCAGGTTCCTATGCAATATTGCTCTTTACAGCATCGGACCTTACTTCTATCACCAGTCACATCCACAGCCAGGTATTTGTTTTGCTTTGGCTTCATCCCTTCATTCTTTCTGGAGTTATTTCTCCACTGATCTCCAGTAGCATACTGGGCACCTACTGACCTGGGGAATTCCTCATTCAGTATCCTATCATTTTGCCTTTTGATACTGTTCATGGGGTTCTCAAGGCAAGTATACTGAAGTGGTTTGCCATTCCCTTCTCCAGTGGACCAGTTTTTCCCATGGTCATGTATGGATGTGAGAGTTGGACTGTGAAGAAAGCTGATCGCCGAAGAATTGATGCTTTTGAACTGTGGTGCTGGAGAAGACTCTTGAGAGTCCCTTGGACTGCAAGATGATCCAATCAGTCCATTCTAGAGGAGATCAATCCTGGGTGTTCATTGGAAGGACTGATGCTAAAGCTGAAACTGCAATACTTTGGTCACCTCATGCAACGAGTTGACTCACTGGAAAAGACTCTGATGCTGGGAGGAATTGGGGGTGGAAGGAGACGGGGACAACAGAGAATCAGATGGATGGATGGCATCACCAACTCGATGAACATGAGTTTGAGTGAACTCTGGGAGTTGGTGATGGACAGGGAGGCCTGGCGTGCTGTGATTCATGGGGTCGCAAAGAGTCGGACACGACTGAGCGACTGAACTGAACTGAACTGATAAACACCAGGGATGTAAATCATGATACAAAGTAGCTATCAAACATTTTACAAGCCATGCCATGAAGTTCACATATTATTTTGAGAGCAATAGTTAGTTGCCTAGGGGCTTTCCAGGTGGTGCTAGTGGTAAAGAACCTGCCTGCCAATGCAGGAGATGCAAGAGAAGGTGGTTTCATCCCTGGGTTGGGAAGATCTCCTGAAGGGCAGCATGGCAACCTACTCCTGTATTCTAGCCTGGAGAATCCCATGGACAGAAGACCTGGCGGGCTACAGTCCAAAGCATCACAGAGTCAGACGCAACTGAAGCAACACAGCACACATGCTCAGTTAGTTGCCAAATAGTTTTAAGAAGGAGGATATGATCACGTTTGCATGTTACAGAATGGCTCTGATCATATTTTACAAATGGGAGAGACAGAAATCAATATTAAAGGCAGGAGGGTTGCAGTAGTTCAGATGGCCCAGTCAAGCAGAGTGATTTGGAGGATATAAAGAAGTGGACAGATGTGAATCCCCAGAGGACATGTAGGGCTAGTATTTGGCTGTGGGAAGGAAGGGAAATGGGGGCACCTGGAATGCTGTCAAATTGCAGGCAGAAGCTGTTAGATGTAGAGCGCCAGTGCTAACTGAGCCAGGGAAACAACAGAAAAGAAACAGACTTGGTGGATAAGGAGGACAAAATTTTTCAGTTTGGGATAAAGTCATATCTGCTCATTCTCAGCCATTCACAATAAAGAAATTCCAAAAAGTTTTCATCAAGGGTCAATTCATGATAAAGACAGATGCAGCTCTGGAATATTTTCTAAGTAGGAAAGAAATTTTCCAGTCCTATCCATTTCAACACAGGTTCTGCCACCCTGGTTTCATTACCATGATTCAACAATAATGTTGTCAGGTTTCAGTATACTAGTCTTTCAAACTTAAGATTCTATTTCATTTCCAAATGAAAATACATTTTTTCTATAGAAAAATTTAAAGTTAGCAATCACTATCATAACAAGTGTGTGTATATTTAGTTGCTAAGTAGTATCCAACTCTTTGCGACCCCATTTACAGCAGCGCCCGAGGCTCCTCTGTCCATGACATTTCCCAGGCAAGAACAGTAAAGTGAGTTGAAATTTCTTTCTTCAGGGGATCTTCCCAACCCAGGGATAGAACCCACATCTCCGTGTCTCCGGCATTGGCAGGCAGATTCTTTATCACTGAACCAATAGTATGTGCTGATAAATTACCAGAAGATGAACCCGAGCAAGACATTTCATATCACAGTTTTTCTACACTGGAAATGTCTCCCTGAGAAAGTGAATGACCCTAGGACAGTTTTCTGATGAGCCTCTTCTACTCTTCCTTAAGATACAATTGGGATAAAAATAAAATTAAAACTGGATTAAGGTCTACATAACACAAAGAAAAAAATTATTAGATAAAAGGCATAGAATTTAGGGGACTGTGTGTAACATGGTATGTATCCTATTCCCTGCTTGCATATTTGCCTGGACAGGTTGTGTACTATATGTGGAAACTGCATGTTACTGTTCCAGAATCTGAGTTTTTGTTTTGAATTATTTCCTTCTCTGGAAAAGTAAGATTCTTGAAAATGAAAACTTCTGGTTTTCAATACTATAATCACTGCTATCATTTTATTTTTTTAGTTATTTTGAAAGGTCAGAGAATCCACTCTCCTGTCACTCTGCTTCTCTAGCAATGGAGGCGCCTGAGTATGTGTGAGAGGAAACCTCAGAGATAACCTTAGTTTCACTCAGTCCAAGAGCAAGGCCACAGTGGACACGACTTGTGGCAGATTTGATTGTCAGTGTTTATCAAGGACCTTAAAAATGCCACTGTCCTTATGCCCAGTAATTTTATTTCCCAAAATTTGTCTCTCAAGTTTTTATAATTAGAGTTTATTACAGCATCACTTATAATTTAAAGACTTGTTATAAAACAAAACAAAAAGGACTTCCCTGGCAGTCCAGTGATTAAAAGACACTGTGCTTCCACTGCACGGGGCACATGTTCAATCCCTGTTCAGAGACCTAAGATCCCAAATGCTATGCAGTGCAGTCTACAAAAGAAAAAGAAAAAAACCTAAATGTCTAAAAATAAGGACTATAGAAATCATTATTCCATTAAGTATTTATGTGTTTATGAAAGAAATATTTTGTGACTTACAAATACTATATTGATGTGAAAATATTTATATCATAAATCAAGCTAAAGTAAGCAAGATAAACCATTGTAAATAGTTTTCTGAAAAAATCAGTGATAAATATACAATACAGACTTAAAGGAGTTTTACCACCACAATACAGTATTCATTTCTGAAAGATAGTCTCACAAATAAATTTATTTTTCTTTCTTCTGAAGTTTAAACACATTTTAAAGTGAAACGGATTGCTTATTAATGGGAAAACTAAGCTATTAATAATTTTTCCTTCTTCAAATGCATATTTCATACTATTAGCCAAAGTCTATCCATAAGACACTGAAGCAAGTAATTTTTCTTCACCCTGACAAACCTGAAACTATTTAACCATAAGTTGGATTTTGCAAACTAATATAACTTCAGCTTAGGTGTATCTCCAATTATTTGCCAGAATTTTAATTATTTATCAAGATGCCTGTCAGTATGGTTGTTGTTATTAGCTTGTGTCTTATGCTACCATTTGGTAGGAGAACACTGTCTTTGTAATAGTAAAATTCATTTCAGTAATATAATTGCAATTCATTTTCTTTCTCTAAAAATTCTGCTATAGAGTACTGGATATTTACTAGATAGATTTTAAAATCTAGGTCCAAAGATGCACAATAATAAATATTTTCATATCTGGATCCAAGGGTTAGATATTGAAGTCTGTGTATTAGGTAGCTGAGATAGAAAGGCAGAAAGCAGTGCAGAAAACAATTTATGCGTGCATTTTACATCTTGGATGTTACCTTTCTCCCACGGTAGAGAAGTATATAATCTCTCTCGCTTGCTCGCTCTTTTTTTTATTTGCATGAAACCCACTTTGCAGTTCCCAAAGCTGCAATCCAATCAGAAACATAGAGTAATTCCCTATTTCAATGTTTCTTCCTTTAGTCTGGTTCAGAATACAAATGCGGACAATATTGCTTTCCCAGAGGCAAGCCAGAAAAATCTTTTTCTTTCTATAATAGAGGCAGAGAATAAACATTTCAAGACTGAAATGCACTCATCTGTAAACAGAAATGACATGGCTGACATTTACTGAATAAAAAAAAAAACAAGCAGAGATTATCATTTCATAGCCTGCAGTAGACTGAAACGAGCTGAAAAGCAAACACTTCTTTTAGCTTACCATTTCCTCCGTTTGATAATGGGTGTTGATCTGTGCGTTGCAGCTCTTCTAATTGCTTTTCCTTTATTTTTAATGAACCTCCATTTCACTCACTCATCAGCCACATATGGGTGAAAATGGATGGTGATACGCAATCATTTACAGGTGCACTTTCATTAAAGATAAAAAGCCTCTAGGACTACAGTCTTAGGAGGTAAATGGTTTCATTCTTTCTTCCAACCTCTTTCAGCTATATCTTTCAAGTTCAATAAACCTTCACAAAAAAAGGAAAGAATCTACAATGTGCATAAATAAGGACCCCCTGAATAATTATTATCTAATTTGTATGAATACTCCTAGGAACTGAGCATGTTGATTGTGTCTGCGTCTTCATGACCTGAACATTGGGGATGCTGGCATTGAAAGAGTACCGTAGAGTTTGGGGCATGTTATCAAGTATCTGAGTTACCTGAGGACAAAAGTTATCTGTGATTAGGTACTTTCAGAAGGGAATATAGAAACTCTCTGTCCAGAGCTTGAAACCATAAAAATCACTGAGCCAGGAGATCAGAGAAACAGCCTGGATGAGACCTTAGATTGGGGAATAGAGCCTAAGCTTTAGAGTCAAAGATTGGATTGAATGCTTGCTCAGTTTGGTGAGAGCTGCTTGACCTTAAGTAAACAATTCTGAGCCTCAGTTTCTTCACATAGAAAAGGGAGGCCCCAGTACTCTTTGCTGAGCTCACCTCAAACAGTACCACAGCTAGGATTAACCAAGAGAATGTAAATGAAAACCATCAGAATCTGTGGCTGTGTCCATGAGGATTTTGCATAAAGGGGACTTTTCACATCAGTTAGGAAAGGGTGCCATATTCAACTAATTTCACTGAGATACCTGTACATTTAAAGGGAAAAAAGAAATTTAGATCCCTAGCTCACACTTTTCAGAAAAATAAATTATAATTGTATTCAAAGCTTAAATGTACACATCTTAAGCCACAACATACTAAATAAAATGTTTATGAACTTCAAGTAACAAAAATCTTAAATCAGATACAAAATGTGAAATCCTGCATGAAAAATATTTGTGATATAAAACAATTTTAACACATATATATTCAGAAATATAGAAATATAAAGGATACATCCTTTGAAAATAATAAAACACCCCAATTGAAAATGGATGAATAGGTGAATGCATATTTAATTGAAGAGGAAATATACATGATTTTTACGCATAATTTTAATAAAGTTTTAAAACTAGTTATTATTAGTGATTATATTAATTGGAGATGAAACTGTGGAAATGGTACTTCTATATTTTTCTGGGGTAGTGTAATTAATACAGTCACCTTGAAGGATAATTTTAATCTATAAAATTTAAGTGACACTAGAGAAATACCATATAATTACATAAGAAAGCATATGCATGGGTATGCATCATATTTAACTTATAACAGCAAAATATTAGGAAAACCCAAAATGTTCATCAAAATAATGGCAAAATAACTACTTTATGTCAGTTTACAGACTATGATGCAGTACCTGAAACACTGTTAGTTCCACATATGCCAACATGGGAAAAACTGGGAGTTACCTTATTGAATATAGAAAGAAAATTACTGAATGAAATATACTCAATGGATAACATCATTATATCAGATCATGCACAAGGCAAGACAATTAAAGTGAGCCCTACAGTTGCTCCAGATTATTGCCTTGAGAATTTCCAAACAATTGCTCAGAGAGGGAACTCAGTATCATGCATATCTGGCTGAGTTGCAAGAGATAGAACTAAGGTGCAAGAAAATCCAGGAAGCTAGATTTCACAGGATAATAATGAAAAAGAGATTAACAGAAAGAGAAATCTGGAGATCAACAGAGGGTTCTCTCAAGTAATTATCAGAACACTAATCAGTGCATGCATTTGAGAATATGACCTTAAGCAGAGGAAAGCACCATCCAAAAGAATTAGAGGGAATGGTATCCAGTGCTAATATAAGGCTGAAAACAGTGTGCATTCCAAAAATCCATAATCCATATGGGAAAACGTCATAATTCATGGTCATCGGTTAAAATATTTAGAAGGGGTTTGTTTGAAATAATTAGGAATAATTAGCCCTAGATTAAATGTTGCTCTGGTCCCATCAACCAAATATTAAAAGGCATAAATGATCAAACTGTTAGCATGTCCTTCTACTGTGTCCCAGTGTATATATCAGAGAAGGCAATGGCACCCACTCCAGTATTCTTGCCTGGAAAATCCCATGGGCGGAGGAGCCTGGTAGGCTGCAGTCCATGGGGCTGTGAAGAGTCGGACATGACTGAGAGACTTCACTTTCACTTTTCACTTCCATGCATTGGAGAAGGAAATGGCAACCCACTCCAGTATTCTTGCCTGGAGAATCCCAGGGACAGGGGAGCCTAGTGGGCTGCCATCTACGGGGTCTCACATAGTTGGACACGACTGAAGTGACTCAGCAGCAACAGCAGCAGCAGTAGTGTATATACATATACATATATATATATATATAAATGTAAAACTATGAAGTGTCAAAGAAGGTAAAGTCCACAGTGCCAGACATAAAATCAAAGTTTTTAAGACATGCAAAGAATCAGGAAAATATAAACCATAATGAAGACAAAAATTAGTGGACCAAAACTGATCTATAACTGACATAGATGAGAGAATTAAACACTGATATTAAAATAGTTCATGTCATTGAATTTTATGTCTTCAAAAATGTGTCCACAAAATCCTTCAAAGTATGAAGAAGAGCACAAAAAAAATATTACTTAAAAGTCAAAATATTGTCTTTTTAATTGTTCTTTTATTTCTTTATATCCCAAATATTTATTGGGCACTTATTCCATATAAAGCTGTATGTTAGGCAATGGTCATTCTGTAACAAGCCCAGAAGACAGAGGGCTTATAGTTTAGACTAGTCAAAAATAATGACAATGTAGTTTGGGGTTTATGACATGCATAGGAGTAAAAAAAGAGGGAAATTATGAAAGTATACTATTTTAAGATTCCTATACTTTACATGATATGATATAATGCCACTTGCAGGTAGACTATGGTATGTTAAAGACATGGAATCTTAACTACTATAGCAACAAAACCAGGATTTTTAACTAATAAACCAACACAGAACATAAAATGTATCATCAGTTCAGTGCAGTTCAGTTCAGTCTCTCAGTCGTGTCCGACTCTTTGCAACCCCATGAACCACAGCATGCCAGGCCTCCCTGTCCATCACCAACTCTCAGAGTTCACCTAAACTCATGTCCATCGAGTCGGTGATGCCATCCAATCATCTCATTCTCTGTTGTCCCCTTCTCCTCCCGCCCTCAATCTTTCCCAGCATCACGGTCTTTTCAAATGAGTCAGCTCTTCGCATGAGGTGGCCAACATATTGGAGTTTCACCTTCAACATCAGTCCCTCCAATGAATACCCAGGACTGATCTCCTTTAGGATGGACTGGTTGGATCTCCTTGCAGTCCAAGGGACTCGAGTCTTCTGCAGCACCACAGTTCAAAAGTATCAATTCTTTGGCGAGCAGCTTTCTTCACAGTCCAACTCTCACATCCATACACGACCACTGGAAAAACCATACCCTTGACTAGACGGACCTTTGTTGGCAAAGTAATGTCTCTGCTTTTTAATATGCTGTCTAGGATGGTCATAACTTTCCTAAGGAGTAAGCGTCTTTTAATTTCATGGCTGAAATCAGCATCTGCAGTGACTTTGGAGCCCAAAAAAATAAAGTCTGACACTGTTTCCCCATCTGTTCCCCATGAAGTGATGGGACCAGATGCCATGATCTTAGTTTTCTGAATGTTGTACTTAATCCAAAAGGTGGCATAAAAAAATGAGAAAATATCAACAATAAAGAGCAAATGAGAGAAACAGAAACAAATGGCAAAATAATGGACTTACACTTAATCATTTTCCTAATAATATCAAATGTAAGTAGTTTGAACACCTCCATTATTGAAGAAATAGGCATACTGGATATTAACAAACAAGACTCCATTATATGTTAAAGGAAACTGAGTTTAAATATAAAGACACAAATAGAAAAATAAAAGAACAAAAGTAAAAGAGTAGAAAACAATATGCTCAAACTCATCAAAGGAAAGCTTGAGAGGCTATATTACAACAACAAAGTAAGCTTCAGAGCAAAGACTATTACAATGGGCAAATCATTTTATTTTGTAATGATAAGGGGTCAATTCATGAACAGGAACCAACATTTATTGTTTGTGAAGTTTCGATGATGGCCATTCTGACTGCTGTGAAGTGAAAATCCACAAACAATAAATGCTGAGGAAAGTGTAGAGAAAAAGGAAACTTCCTACCCCATTGGTGGGAATTTACATTGATACAGCCATTATGGAGAACACTACGAGTTTCCTTAAAAAACTAAAAATAAAACTACCATATGATTCAGCAATCCCACCTCTGTGTATATACTGGTAGAAAACCATAATTCAAAAAGATACATGGACGTCAATGTTCACTGCAGCACTATTTACGATAGCCAGGAAATGGAAGCAACTTAAATGTCCACCAACAGAGGAATGGATAAATAAGATGTGCATATATATACGCAATGAAATACTACTTGCACATAAAAATGAATGAAATTGTGCAACTGACAGAAACGTGGATAGACATAGACACTGGCATACTGAGTGAAGTGAGTAGAAAGATAAAAACAAACATTGTGAAATATTGCTTATGTGTGGAATCTAGAAAAACAATGTAAATGAACTTATCTGCAAGCAGAAATAGACACAAATGTAGAGAACAAATGCATGGATACCGGGATGGTAAAGAGGGAGCGGGATGAATTAGGAGAATGGCTTGACACATACACGCTTGTTTAGTCGCTCAGTCGTGGCCCACTCTTTGCGACCTCATGAACTGCAGTACACCAGGCTTCCTTGTCCTTCACCATCTCCTGGAGTTTGCTCAAACTCATGTCCATTGAGTTGGTGATGCCATCCAATCATCTCATCCTCTGTCATCCTCTTCTCCTCCTGCCTTCAATCTTTTCCCCCATCAGGGTCTTTTCTAACAAGTCAGCTCTTCACATCAGGTGGCCAAAGTATTGGAGCTTCAGTTTCAGCATCAGTCCTTTCAATGAATGGTCAGGGTTGATTTCCCTTAGGATTGACTAGTTTGATCTCTTTGCAGTCCAAGGAACTCTCAAGAGTCTTCTCCAGGACCACAGTTCAAAATGCATCATTCCTTCGATGTTCAGCCTTCTTTATAGAACTCTCAAATCCATACATGACAGCTGGAAAAAGCATAGCACTGACTAGATGGACGTTTGTCAGCAAAGTGATGTGTCTGCTTTTTAATGCATGTCTAGGTTGGTCATTGGAGAAGGCAATGGCAACCCACTCCAGTGTTCTTGCCTGGAGAATCCCAGGGACAGGGGAGCCTGGTGGGCTGCCATCTCTGGGGTCGCACAGAGTTGGACACGACTGAAGTGACTGAGCAGCAGCAGGTTGGTCATAGCTTTTCTTCCAAGGAGCAAGTGTCTTTTAATTTCATGGCTACAGTCACCATCTGCAGTGATTTTGGAGCCCCCCAAAAATAGTCTCTCACTGTTTCCATTGTTTCCCTATTTGCCATGAAGTGATGGGACCAGATGCCATGATCTTTGTTTTCTGAATGCTGAGTTTTAAGTCAGCTTTTTCACTCTTCTCTTTCACTTTCATCAAGAGGCTCTTTAGTTCTTCTTCACTTTCTGCCATAAGGTGGTGTCATCTGCATATCTGAGGTTATTGATATTTCTCCTGGCAATCTTGATTCCAGCTTGTGCTTCTTCCAGCCCAGCATTTCTCATGATGTACTCTGCATATGAGTTAAATAAGCACAGTGACAATACACAGCCTTGATGTACTTCTTTCTTGATTTGGAACCAGTCTGTTGTTCCATGTCCAGTTCTAACTGTTGCTTCTCGAAATTGATACAGATTTCTCAGGAGGCAGATAAGGTGGTCTGGTATTCCCATCTCTTTAAGAATTTTCCACAGTTTGTTATAATCAACACAGTCAAAGGCTTTATTTTATGGGTGCCTACAATGCTAAGGATATAATTCACAAGATCTTTGAAAAGTTTTCAACTGTATAGTCATTCAATCAACACATTTTTTTAATGGAGCACAGAGCAGATATTGTCAATTACCCACTAATATTCCCTCAGATTTTGCAACCAAAGATGGAGAAGCTGTATACAGTTAGCGAAAACAAGACCAGGAGCTGACTGTGGCTCAGATCATGAACTCCTTATTGCGAAGTTCAGACTTAAATTGAAGAAAGTAGGGAAAACCACTAGACCATTCAAATATGACCTCAATCAAATCCCTTATGATTATACAGTGGAAGTGAGAAATAGATTTAAGGGACTAGATCTGATTGATAGAGTGCCTGATGAACTCTGGACGGAGGTTCGTGACATTGTACAGGAGACAGGGACCAAGACCATCCCCATGGAAAAGATATGCAAAAGAGCGAAATGGCTGTCTGAGGAGGCCTTACAAATAGCTGTGAAAAGAAGAGAGGCGAAAAGCAAAGGAGAAAAGGAAAGATATAAGCATCTGAATGCAAAGTTCCAAAGAATAGCAAGGAGAGATAAGAAAGACTTCCTCAGTGATCAATGCAAAGAAATAGAGGAAAACAACAGAATAGGAAAAATAAGAGAGCTCTTCAAGAAAATTAGAGATTCCAAGGGAACATTTCATGCAAAGATGGGCTCGATAAAGGACAGAAGTGGTACGGACCTAACAGAAGCAGAAGATATTAAGAAGAGGTGGCAGGAATACACAGAAGAACTGTACAAAAAAGATCTTCACGACCAAGATAGTCACGATAATGTGATCACTGACCTAGAGGCAGACATCTTGGAATGTGAAGTCAAGTGGGCCTTAGAAAGCATCACTACGAACAAAGCTAGTGGAGGTGATGGAATTCCAGTTGAGCTATTTCAAGTCTTGAAAGATGATGCTGTGAAAGTGCTGCACTCAATATGCCAGCAGATTTGGAAAACTCAGCAGTGGCCACAGGACTGGAAGAGGTCAGTCTTCATTCCAATCCCAAAGAAAGGCAATGCCAAAGAATGCTCAAACTACCGCACAATTGCACTCATCTCACACGCTAGTAAAGTCGTGCTCAAAATTCTCCAAGCCAGGCTTCAGCAGTATGTAAACCGTGAACTCCTAGATGTTCAAGCAGGTTTTAGAAAAGGTAGAGGCACCAGAGATCAAATTGCCAACATCCGCTGGATCATGGAGAAAGCAAGAGAGTTCCAGAAAAACATCTATTTCTGCTTCATTGACTATGCCAAAGCCTTTGACTGTGTGGATCACAATAAACTGTGGAACATTCTGAAAGAGATGGGAATCCCAGACCACCTGACCTGCCTCTTGAGAAACCTGTATGCAGGTCAGGAAGCAACTGTTAGAACTGGACATGGAACAACAGACTGGTTCCAAATAGGAAATGGGGTACGTCAAGGTTGTATATTGTCACCTTGCTTATTTAACTTATATGCAGAGTACATCATGCGGAACGCTGGGCTGGAAGAAGCACAAGCTGGAATCAAGATTGCCGGCAGAAATATCAATCACCTCAGATATGCAGATGACACTCCCCTTATGGCAGAAAGTGAAGAGGAACTCAAAAGCCTCTTGATGAAAGTGAAAGAGGAGAGTGAAAAGGTTGGCTTGAAGCTCAACATTCAGAAAACAAAGATCGTGGCATCTGGTCCCATCACTTCATGGGAAATAGATGGAAAAACAGTGGAAACAGTGTCAGACTTTGTTTTTTTGGGCTCCAAAATCACTGCAGATGCTGATTGCAGCCATGAAATTAAAAGACGCTTGCTCCTTGGAAGGAAAGTTATGACCAACCTTGATAGTATATTAAAAAGCAGAGACATTACTTTGCCAACCAAGGTCCGTCTAGTCAAGGCAATGGTTTTTCCCGTGGTCATGTATGGATGTGAGAGTTGGACTGTGAAGAAAGCTGATCGCCGAAGAATCCATGCTTTTGAACTGTGGTGTTGGAGAAGACTCTTGAGAGTCCCTTATACTGCAAGGAGATCCAACCAGTCCATTCTAAAGGAGATCAATCCTGGATGTTCATTGGAGGGACTGATGCTAAAGCTGAAACTGAAATACTTTGGCCACCTCATGCGACGAGTTGACTCACTGGAAAAGACTCTGATGCTGGGAAAGGTTGGGGGCGGGAGGAGAAGGGGACGACGGAGAGTGAGATGGCTGGATGGCATCACCGACTCTGTGGACATGAGTTTGAGTGTACTCCGGGAGTTGGTGATGGACAGGGAGGCCTGGCGTGCTGTGATTCATGGGGTCGCGGAGAGTCGGACACGACTGAGCGACTGAACTGAACTGAACTGATTCCCTCAGAACTCACTCGCTAAAGGCTTCTACTGGGAATTTCTGTCCTGTCTAGTTTTTGTTTGTTTTTTAATTTTTTAATCCTTGTTTTGCCTTAGAAGCATATAAGCCTTCACACAGTGCAAACTGACATAAAATAGAGTTAAATTCTTGGAAGCAGTCCTCAATAAATGACAGTCAGAGTTGATAAATAAATACCCCTATTTATAAATAAATAAATAAGTGCTTTGTGGTTTGAATGGAGTAACTACGGCACGTTCTGCACTATCTTTCATGTTGCACCATGGTACTGAATTCCCATTCTGCAGATTGACAATTTCCTGGTGTCACGCTGTTTTTGACTTTCTTGTGTTCCCTGTCTCACTTCTTTTGTGTTTGGGTGTGTATTTATGATGTATCTATGTTCTCCATAGATGTACTCCACGTCCACCTACTCCTCTTCCATCTTGGGTCCCTCCGTATCTCACTTCTTAATCTCCCTATCAGTTTTCTTGGATCACTTCTCAAACTATGGGTATTCTAATCCATCCCTCAAGATCTGGGGAAACAGCAGCAAAAACAAAAAAAGAAAGAAAAAAGGATTACCTGACCTTGTAAGTGTCAGAAAATTTATTTACAACTTGGAAATAGGCAAAATTGATTACTGAGTGTCCTTTCAGTGCAGTCCTTGGCTTGACTTACCATCGAACTTGGTTATTTTACAACTCTGTTGGAACAGAGGTTAAATTACAAATTTTGTCCAGTAGAGATCAAATAATTTCTGTCCAGTGAAATAGATAGTGCCAAAGGTTACATTTTATTTCCCTGTGAGACATTAATCAGTTCTGTGTACAACCCAGCAATTCTATGCTGACATTTCTTTATTAAAAATACCCAGTTTCACCCAAGCTTTTGAACAGTATTTAATATTATTCTGGTTGCCTTATTTATAAAGAAATGGATAACATTGGGGGCATGTTTTAATTTTATCTTTGTCTGATATGTATATTTTATAAACTTTGGAGCATTACACTTCAACATAATGGAGATAAACAATAAATGACAATAACTATATACATATATACATACACATATTAATGAGTCATGTCCTGATGAGTGCTATAAAGAAGAATAAAGCTGGGTAGAGGTTAGAGATTGATGGTTTGGAGGGAAAGTGCTATTTTATATGAAGTGATTGAGGAGGCCTCTGAATGGAGACAGGAAGAAGGGAGACAGCTGGTCACATGGATATCTAAAGCAGAAGCATTCCAGGCGGGCAAACACACACACAAACACAGCGGATATAAAAACGCTGAAATATGGCTGTGCTCGAGACATTCAGGTAACAGAAAGAAGACCACCACAGTGGATAACGGGTGAGTTATGATGGGGGAAAGGGAAAGGGAGTGACAAGTGATGAAGACAAAGAAGTGATATGGACCAGACCACATACGACCTTCTATACTAGTTCAAGGACAGTGGCTTATACTTTAAGTGAGATAGAAGGAAACATTGGAGAATTCTGAGCAAACTAAGGTGGCCTGCTGTTTCCAAAGGATCATATGAGCCACAGAATTGAGATTAGAGGCTAGGGCGCAGGTGGAGAGACCAATTCTTTTTTTTCAGTTTTGGCAAGAGACTTTGGTGGCCTAGACCTGGGTGATGGTGGTGGTGAGATAAATTTTTAGGTAAAACCAATATTAATTCTCTCTGACAATTAAGCACAATTTATGAGAATGAATATCAGTCTTCATTTACCAATTCTTCACTTTTTCTAATATTTAATGCAAGATATTGGGTTAAGCATATAACGTCAATGAAACAGCTTTTAAGAGTCACATGGACTTATGCTGCAGGCCTAACAAATTTGAGATTAATATGGTTATGTCACTTCAGAGATTTTAATACTTAAAACTGCCACTTTCACAAATGGTGATAAATGCATCAGCAAAAAAGTCTCATCATAGTAATTTAAACATAGGTTATTCTGACGTAGTCAAACTGAACCACATTTTAGTTCTCGGGAAGATATTCATATGAAGCAGAGTCAGGTTTATTTTACATCAATAGAGAAAAAATGAAACTCAGCGTATGGATCTATTTACATTAATTTAGAACTGTGAAACTTGGGTTGTAAATTTTACCAATTTGTTTTTAAAAATTATATTGGTTTCAGAAACTGACAGCCCATCACTTAAAATACCCTGAATTACTAGCTTCTGTAGTATTTCTGCTTGATATTGTTTGTGATAGAATTGTTCCTAAACCAAAGGAGTTTCATGCATGTCACACAAAGAACTGACTTGTAAATTTTTCTGTCTACTGATTCTTTTATCTTTCAATAAATAAGTGTTCATTTTTATCTTCAACAGTCTACAAATTGATCTCTAAAGCAAGATGTACAAACCAGAAAGGGCGCGAAATATAGTCCATTGAATGGAGGAGAAAAACTTAGATCGCCTGCTAATATTTACTACTTTGTGTATGTGTGTGTGTGGAATTTAAGTATCTATTAATGCAGTAATACTTGGAAATAATTCTTAAATAGCAAATATACAATAGGAGTAAATATACATATGAGTATATTTATAATTTTTTTCCTAGGAAGACACAGTAAAGAAGTTTGGACATATTTATAACATCGATTCATTGGAAAAGACCCTGATGCTGGGAAAGATTGAGGGCAGGAGGAGAAGGGAATGACAGAGGATGAGACAGTTGGATGGGATCACTGACTCAATGGTCATGAGTTTGCCCAAACTCTAGTACATAGCGAAGAACAAGGAAGCCTGGCATGCTACTGTCTACAGGGTCACAAGGAATTGGATATGACTTAGTGACTGAACGACAATATCAACTACAATGTAATTTCTATGAATGGTATGATTTCTTTTTATTATTTTTATCATTCACTGAGGTATCCCAAGAGGGGAAAAAAAAATCTGTGCTTAGTTCATAACAGTACTCAGTACAATAAAGTACATGTTTAATAAAAAAGATGGACTAACATTTATAATCATGTCTTTTATATTTATTGAAATGAAATCTGAGGAAGAAAATTTCCTGCCATGTAATCTGGATACATATATACATTGTAAAGAACACAAGGAATAACAAAAGAAAGATATTAGATACTAGTTTCTGGATATCAAATACTCCAAGGTTTTACACTGGTATCAAATATCTATAAAGAAAAACTCTAATAGAAGGCAGTGTCCAAAAATGGGCCACACTGTGTAGTGAAATAAAAGTAATTTTGGGGTAGTTGAAGATAACATTGACAATAGGGTCGCTATCATTTATTGTTTACTTTGGGCCAATAAATGAAAAGTAGTATCTTTATGGATATTGTGTTTTTATCCCCCAAAACTACAAGAATGATTGATATATAATAGATGATTAGTGTTTATATAAAAAAGGAATTTTCTCTTTCAACAATCTTATGAAGAAAGATATTTTTTAAACTTTTTCAGATTATAACATCTAAGGTTAGAGAGGTTAAGACACTTGCCTCAAATCACACAGAAAGCATACAAAAGAGTCCAGAGTTATATCAAAATCTGAGAAGAAAAAATAAACTCTTAACCAATATGGTTGTCTCTGTTTTAAATGGAAAATAAATTTGATCATTGTGTAGAGATAAGTTATATGTGTAGTATTCTATAGACAGAATAATAGATTGGGTGTGCAGACTTAATAAGTCAGTTATTTATATAGAATTTATCCTTGGTGGCTCAAATGGTAAAGAATTGTCCTGCAATGCAGGAGACCCAGGTTTGATCCTTGGGTCAGGAAGACACCCTGGAGAAGGGATTGGCTACCCACTCCAGTATTCTTGCCTAGAGAATTCCACGGACAGAGGAGCCCAGCGGGCTACAGTCCATAGGGTCGCAGAGTCAGATACAACTGAGCAACTAACACACTTATGTATAATTTTCATTTTTACCAGTCTGAAAAGTGAGGTTTGGTGTATTGAGTAAGGAATAGAGTCATAGGAAAAGTAAGTGGATGATCTGCAGATCTAATTAGTGCAGATGACTGGGAGCTGTTTAGGAACCACAGAGTGACTAGAAGCAACTGTTGACTTAAACACACTTAAACAACTGGTTTAAGGGTGGCAGAGGACACATGAAGCGCCTGGGGAAGTAAGTGTGTATCTACAATGAGGAGCTCTTACTCCGTCTCTACCCACCCGGGGCAATGCCATACCTAGAAAAATCAAAACTTGGACCATTATTCAAACGATGCATGAAGGGGTAATGGGGTCATACAGAACAAAGGTCATATAAACTTAAGTTGAAAGAAAACAATTCTCTTGCCAGTTGATATGGATAGAATCTAAGAACTGAGCATTGTGTACCCACCCTCAAGTTAAGTGGAAAGAATTCCAGTGCTAAGCTTCTCTGTAATAAAAATAAAATTTTCAGTTGAAAGCCATCAGTAGTGTCTTACATGGTTCCTTTAGAAGATAGAGATAAAGATTAAAAAAAAAAAAAGTATGTTTGGGAGGTACCAGTCCAGGGAGATGAAGGTAAGAAAAGATAAATCAAAGAGTAACAAGGGAATACACAAAACTATGAGATGTCATGTGTCATTGTTCCAGCCATGGCTTCACGATAAGCCACAGAAGGCAGAGAGGATCTTACAGCAGGCTTGTTTGGTCAGCGTGTGGGTCTTCTACAGAAAGGATTCAGGAAAGAACTTCCACTCAGACTATTATGAAATAAACTAAGGGAGAGAAATGTACCTGTTCAGTGTCCTTGTATCTTTCACTTTTCACTGGTCAAGATATATTTCCTAAATACCTGGGTTGCATCCCCAGCCCATTCGTGGCTAAGAAATTGGGACCTATGTCATGCTTTGAAGTTTTTTATCCAAGATCAAGAGAAGAGTGTTGGCCCAGTATGAGTAGTGCACCAAAAAGATGAAGAAATTGAAAAGCTCAGAGTGTTTGAGGAAGCATAAAATATGTCTCTCCAACTCATTTAACATAAATTCAATACGCAAATTCCCACACTGACCACATTTAAAATTGAATGCCAGTTTATTTTAATGACTATGAATTCTCAGAATTTTCACATTGAAGTATGTCATGTATGAAGTGACAAATGTCCAGTACTCTTCACAATCACAAATACTTGTAACAAAAAAATAGAAGGAAATGAACAGAAGAAAACCTCCACATGACTTAAAAATTCTTATTACTCAGGCAAGTTGAAATAATCAACTACTGAGGGAAAATGTGAAAGGCACAGCTACACTTAAGTAAATACTTTAACATCACAGGGGTGAGGCTACCATTTTAATTTCTTTCTTCTCAAAGGCTTCACTGTTCTAGGTTTTTGCCATGAGACCCTACATTCTCTATTACAATAAGGATATCAGTGGAAATTATGCTACATTTTATATGATAAATCATTGTAACTTTGCTGGAATGATTTTATCCAGGATGGAGACATCTTTATAGAATCAAACTGTCTGTTATTTAATGTCATATAATGTAAAATAGATGCATTTATATGATACTGTTAAAAAGAAATAACAGTCCAAAATGGAGTCACTTGTGCTAAGCCCACTTCACCAAAATGAGGCTCATGCCTAATCTAATTGTTGTTTCAGCTCCTTCCAGTAATGTAACTTTCTAATCAGTCCATCTAAATTACCTGGTCAGCACTAATGAGGCAATCTGCCTAACAGATCCCCTCCATCCTGCAAAGGGAGAGGATTTGCCTGAAACAACACTCTTCCTATCATGCCCCTTTACTATCTATAAAAGGCTTCTATTCTGTACAGCTCTTTGAAGTTCCTTTCTGTTTACTAGATAGGATGCTGCCCGATTCATAAATCATTGAACAAAGCCAACTGGATCTTTATTCAGTTGAATTTTGCCTTTTTAACAGATTTACTGACTGTGGTGGAATTCAAAGTAAACTTCTGATGGCACCTGGGGACAAGAAACACAGGCAGTACCCTGCAATCCTTTAAGTTTACTGTCTTTTTTACCATTTCTCAGGGTGATGGGTAAATCCCTCTTTGTTCTAAGCTCTATTCTTTATATTGAGTTCCTGATCTAATTGGCTTTTTATCCTGCAATTCCCTAGAAATCCCAGACCCTGATTCTGACCCTAGGCCCTTGTGGAAACCTTTAGTGGCATCTCACAGTTCCTTATTTATGTGGAGCCCCCAGTCCATAGTCCCTATTTGTTGAAGTCTGGTGGTTCAGCCCTATCCTTGGGCCCTCAGTTCTATACTGGGAATGGGGGGAGGTGTGCTAAGATCTTCAGTTGGCTAGTTCACAGTGACATCTAAATCCTATCCTTGGTTATGCTCCCAGATTTTCACTGGGAAATGCTGATGTATCTGCAGCTGCTCATTTGTATGTACTCAGCCCACAGTCTCGATTCACTGGGGTCTGCTAGTTCAGCCCTTTTCCCATTTCCTACTTCATTGGTTGGGCTTCCCTGGTGGTTCACTGGGAAAGAATCCAACTGCCAAGCAAGAGACACAGGTTTGATCCCTGGGTCAGGAAGATCCCCTGGAGAAGGAAATGGCAACCCACTCTAGTACTATTTCCTGGGAAATCCAGGACAGAGTGCCTTGAGGGCTAAAGTCCAGGGGTTCACAAAGAATACGTCATGACTTAGCAACTAAACAACAACAATGATAACAACTTCAGGGGTTACTGCTTCTACGCCAATGTGTACATGAGGTAAAACCTACCGAGAATGGGGACCTCAAAGCCAAAAAGCCACAAAAATTGATTGGTAAATTAAGTATTCACAAGCTGTCAGAGTATTCCCTACCTAATCCAAAGCATCTTATGTTAGGATAAGTAGGTCACGGAACAGGTTAAGATTAACACTATGTCACCTTCCAACCTCAAAGTAACTTTCTATGCAATAGGCTAGATTGTAAAATACCACACAGTTTCCAAGCCCACTGCACATTCATTTAAGCATTAGGTTGGCTCTGAACCACTAGACCATTCAGATATGACCTAAATCAAATCCCTTGTGATTATACAGTGGAAGTGAGAAATAGATTTAAGGGACTAGATCTGATAGATAGAGTGCCTGATGAACTCTGGACGGAGGTTCGTGACATTGTACAGGAGACAGGGACCAAGACCATCCCCATGGAAAAGAAATGCAAAAAAGCAAAATGGCTGTCTGAGGAGGCCTTACAAATAGCTGTGAAAAGAAGAGAAGTGAAAAGCAAAGGAGAAAAGGAAAGATATAAGCATCTGAATGCAGAGTTCCAAAGAATAGCAAGGAGAGATAAGAAAGCCTTCCTCAGCGATCAATGCAAAGAAATAGAAGAAAACAACAGAATAGGAAAAACAAGAGATCTCTACAAGAAAATTAGAGATTTCAAGGGAACATTTCATGCAAAGATGGGCTCAATAAAGGATAGAAATGGTATGGACCTAACAGAACCAGAAGATATTAAGAAGAGGTGGCAAGAATACACAGAAGAACTGTACAAAAAAGATCTTCACAACCAAGATAATCACAGTGGTGTGATCACTCACCTTGAATGTGAAGTCAAGTGGGCCTTAGAAAGCATCACTACAAATAAAGCTAGTGGTGGTGATGGAATTCCAGTTGAGCTATTTCAAATCCTGAAAGATGATGCTGTGAAAGTGCTGCACTCAATATGCCAGCAAATTTGGAAAACTCAGCAGTGGCCACAGGACTGGAAAAGGTCAGTCTTCATTCCAATCCCAAAGAAAGGCAATGCAAAAGAATGCTCAAACTACCACACAATTGCACTCATCTCACATGCTAGTAAAGTAATGCTCAAAATTCTCCAAGCCAGGCTTCAGCAATACGTGAACCATGAACTTCCAGATGTTCAAGCTGGTTTTAGAAAAGGCAGTGGAACAAGAGATCAAATTGCCAACATCTGCTGGATCATGGAGAAAGCAAGAGAGTTCCAGAAAATCATCTATTTCTGCTTCATTGACTATGCCAAAGCCTTTGACTGTGTGGATCACAATATACTGTGGAAAATTCTGAAAGAGAAGGGAATCCCAGGCCACCTGACCTGCCTCTTGAGAAATCTGTTTGCAGGTCAGGAAGCAACAGTTAGAACTGTACATGGAACAACAGACTGGTTCCAAATAGGAAAAGGAGTATGTCAAGGCTGTATGTTGTCACCCTGCTTATTTAACTTACATGCAGAGTACATCATGAGGAACGCTGGGCTGGAAGAAGCACAAGCTGGAATCAAGATTGCCGGGAGAAATATCAATAACCTCAGATATGCAGATGATACCACCCTTATGGCAGAAAGGGAAGAGGAACTAAAAATCTTCTTGATGAAAGTGAAAGAGGAGAGTGAAAAGGTTGGCTTGAAGCTCAACATTCAGAAAACAAAGATCATGGCATCTGGTCCCATCACTTCATGGGAAATAGATGGGGAAACAGTGGAAACAGTGTCAAACTTTATTTTTTTGGGCTCCAAAATCACTGCAGATGCTGATTGCAGCCATGAAATTAAAAGACGCTTACTCCTTGGAAGGAAAGTTATGACCAACCTAGATGGTATCTTCAAAAGCAGAGATTCATGTCAATGTATGGCAAAACCAACCAATATAATATTGTAAAATAATTAGCCTCCAATAAAATAAATAAATAAAAAGCAGAGACATTACTTTGCCAACCAAGGTCCGTCTAGTCAAGGCTATGGTTTTTCCATTGGTCATGTATGGATGTGAGAGTTGGACTGTGAAGAAAGCTGATCGCCACAGAATTGATGCTTTTGAACTGTGGTGCTGGAGAAGACTCTTGAGAGTCCCTTGGACTGCAAGGAAATCCAACCAGTCCATTCTAGAGGAGATCAATCCTGGGTGTTCATTGGAAGGACTGATGCTAAAGCTGAAACTGAAATACTTTGGCCACCTCATGCGACGAGTTGACTCACTGGAAAAGACTCTGATGCCTGGAGGGATTGGGGGCGGGAGGAGAAGGGGACGACAGAGAATGAGATGGCTGGATGGCATCACCGACTCAATGGACATGAGTTTGAGTGAACTCCGGGAGTTGGTGATGGACAGGGAGGCCTGGCGTGTTGTGATTCACGGGGTTGCAAAGAGTCGGACACGACTGAGCGACTGAACTGAACTGAAACTGAGAGGCTCAAAGTTTTAGCTAAAACAAACAAAGATGATCAGATCTTTAAAATCCATAGATTACTGTGCTCTGCTCAGTTGTGTCTGACTCTTTATGACCCTGTGGACTTCAGCCTGCCAGTTTTCTCTGTCGATGGGACTTTTCAGTGAAGAATACTGGAGTGCGTTGCCATTTCCTCCTCCAGAGGATCTCCCTGACCCAGGGATCAAACCTGTGTCTCTGCACTGCAGGTGGATTATATACCTCTGAACCATTGGGAAAGCCCTCCATTGAGTTGAGCGGATTGCTTTCCTGCACACCTCTTTATGTTTAAGAACCAAGGTTCTGGAAGCTGTAGATATCTACAAAAATGGCAAAATCTTACTAAAGACATCCTTGAAATGCAGTGGGCATTACGGGTAATGTTCCACTTAAGACAAGATATTTGATTTAAAAATGTACTTGAAAGAATTTCTGAATTAAACAGTAGGGGATATCTATGTTGGTTGGTATGCAGAACCTTCCAAAATGCTTTAAGATTCCAAAATAGTTTTATCAAAAGGTTGACAGAAAGAGGCTAATAAAAATTTAAAGACACCAAAGGTATCTAAAACAACACCTAGGCCTTCCTCATGATACTCTCTTAAGGGTTCATCATTATGACACTGGCCAAGGAATCAATGTCTCAGTTGTAATTAACGTGGGCATTGGAAAAGAGATTGTCTTCCAAGGCCCTGTGCAGAGTCTTCAACAACAACTCAAATGGTCCAGGTCTAATTTTAAAGTAGGGCCCCCATATGAACCCCTCCCAGAGTTGATGAGACTTGAGGGGATGGTAAAGTGCTGTGTTATTGCCTTAAACTGCTAAGAAAAAACAAAGCTGAAACTAATGAAAAATCTTACCAATTCCTGGTAGATACTGGATCTACACTCTGTTCCAATCTCACTGGGAACTTGCAGATGAGATCCTGAGAAAACTAGCAAAAGCTGGCTAAGGGTGAGAATTCTTACTGGAGTCAGCTCTCCTGGATCTTGGTCTGTGGTATCTGATAAAGAGAGAAAACATACCTTTTTCATCTTCTTTGCTTAGGATGCCTCCTAAGTTCAAGGAGTTATTCAGTACCGCAGAAATATTTACCATTTGTCCTGGTTGAAAACTGAAAAGATATTTTAAAATATTTTAAAGTAACTTTTATGGTCAGAAATTGGCCAGGAGTTGGAAGCTGATATTTACAGAATAACAAGAAATTCTTTAGACTTTCTCCCTGAGTTAAAACTAGATGGAAAGAAAAAAAAAAAAAACAAACAACTAAGGCCCTTGTAAAAGGATTTATAGGTGAATCAACCTGTGATGCCATTTAGGCTTCAACCCAATCCTCTGAGGCACTGAGAACAACTGTACTTACTTTACCAGTCTCTGCAAAACTAGAAATGCAGCTCTAGAGGTAGTTCGAGGTTTGCCTGTTTATTTTTCCCAATCCCCAAGCCTCCTCTATTTATTAACAGGCTTATAACTTGTACTTTTTCACTGTGCCTTTGAGAAATGAATTTAAAGTGCAAACTTCAGGGAGGTAATTTTTATCTGAAGAAAAACAAAAGGCGGAAGGTCATTTGAAGCTTAGCTTTAGCCATTTCACCAGGTGGCCTTAACTTACCCCAGAATCAACCAGAATTACAACTTAGATACAAATTCTTTTATAACTAGTAAAATGGAAGCTATAAGTTTTCTGTTTCCATCTATGTGTATGTGCATCTGTGTGTGTGTGTAGATACATGGTTTTTTTCTGCCTCTGATATTGCCAAAATTAATTTGTAAAAGATCTTTCCTTAATTGGCTTAAAAAAGTAAATGCTTGTATAAATTAAATTCTCTGAAATATTATAGAAACTAAGCCAATGTCATAGGATCCTGGAAAATATTTAGTAATGTGAAGTAAAATTCATATTTTATAGCAAGATAAGGAAGATTTAGACATAAAAAATTTTCTCTGCCTTTTGGCCTCCTCTCTTCTTCCTCCTGTGCATTGTGTATCTGTATTGACCAAACCCCTTCTATTGGCAGAAATACCTGCTCCACCATAAACAGCAACGTTCTCCTAGCATCAACAAGACAACTCCTTAAAAGATAACATTCCTTCTTGATCTTGTAAGGGGTCACAATGATGCCTAGATCTAACTGTGTAAACTGTCAATAATATATCATTTAGTATACATCCCACTGTTTCAAAAAACTGTGACTTGACTTCTAACAAGTTGACTAGTTTTCAGAGCTTTCTGGGAAGCTCATCTTGGGTTATAATCTTTGGATTTGGCTTGTATAAAATTATTTCCTTCTTAGATTGACTGATAAATTTTTCTTTGATGATATAAAAGCCAGTTTAAAGTTGTTGTTTTAATTAAAACAGGTGTGTCTTTAGAGTTATAAGCATTAAATATATGATTTTATTTTATCTGAGCTTACTAATCAAATAAGTTCCTGCTATCTCTTATGAAAACTGCCAGCAGGAAAAATCACTTAGAATGATGACTGATGTTATCTACTGCCTAATGAAAATTTTGTGGTAATCTAAACATAATTGTTAAGAATAAGTAAACTAAATAGATTTAAGTAAAATAAAAAATTTTTGGTGAACTATTTAAGTAGTGTCTGCCAAACTTTGTGGTGACCTGAAACCTTAAAACTTTGCTAAGATAAATTAAATGATGGATAGTCAATAACTGTATAGATCATTTCTAAATAAGAGGGAACACTGACCAGTGTTTATTCATTTCGGGCTTCCTTTTACAGAGAAACTAAAATATACTTGGATCTATTATTAAATATGTTTTGTGTCAAACTAAAAAACTTACTATGATAAAGTATACTTTTCTGGAAATTATAAAATATATTCATAAATTTGTCAAGCCACAGAATGACAGTGTAGACACTTCACAACTCTTCACTTCTTTATTTTCACTAAAGATTTTGTTCTGAAGTGAAACTGGTCATTTCAGAATGGGAAATAGAATAAATAACAAATCAAACAGAAAGTTGAGAGGAGAGAGACAGAATATTACCTTGTATAATCAAGTTGTCTAAAATCAATTGAATTTACTATGCATCCTAAGTCACTTCAATCGTGTCAAACTCTATGTGACTCTATGGACTGTAACCCACCAGGTTCCTCTGTCCATGATATTCTCCAGGCAAGTAAACAGGAGTGGGTTGCCATGTCCTCCTCCAGGGAATCTTCCTGACCCAGGGATGGAATCCGCATCTCTTATGTTTCCTGCATTGGCAGATGAGTTCTTTATCACTAGTGCCACCTGAACTACCAACTGAGCTATCAGGGAAGTCTGAATTTACTATAAGGGATATAAAATAAAGATTTAACATCTATAGAGCACTTATGCAAAAATAAAACTTAATATTGTTCAGTTCAGTTCAGTTCAGTCGCTCAGTCGTGTCCGACTCTCCGCGACCCCATGAATCACAGCACGCCAGGCCTCCCTGTCCATCACCAACTCCCGGAGTTCACTCAAACTCATGTCCACAGAGTCGGTGATGCCATCCAGCCATCTCATTCTCGGTCGTCCCCTTCTCCTCCCGCCCCCAACCTTTCCCAGCATCAGAGTCTTTTCCAGTGAGTCAACTCGTCGCATGAGGTGGCCAAAGTATTGCAGTTTCAGCTTTAGCATCAGTCCTTCCAATGAACACCCAGGATTGATCTCCCTTAGAATGGACTGGTTGGATCTCCTTGCAGTACAAGGGACTCTCAAGAGTCTTCTCCAACACCACAGTTCAAAAGCATCAATTCTTCGGCGATCAGCTTTCTTCACAGTCCAACTCTCACATCCATACATGACCACGGGTTGACAAGAACAAGTTTTTTCAGATCATCAGTCTATTCGTATAAGAAATTTACAACTACTTAACTTTCAGTATTTGCCTGTGAAGTCTTTAATTGTTATCATACTTAAGTAGATAACTAAGTATTGTTCCAGTGACCTATGATCATATCTAATCGAGTGTTTTAAAACCTTTTGATGTTCTGACAAAGCTCCCCAAATCTAATTCTAAGTGAAGTCTTTTTGACCCTAACTAAATCTGGAATTTTCCAGACGACCTTTGGAACATCTCAAAAGATTTGTTCTCTGCCTTTATAAAAGGAGAGATATTAAACTAGGCTTATTTGATATGTTAAATTACATGTCAGGTAGAAAGTAATATATTTTATCTTTTTATTTTGTATTTGTATAATTCTATAAGTTTTCCAGAAATTATATGAAACTCCTAGAGTCTGGTTTGTCCAGGTATACCGCTATTAATCATAAATCCGTGTATTATATTAAATGGTTATGTGTTACAAAATAAAATTCCCTTGTCAGTTTCCACTTTTAATGAACTCTCACCAGATCTCTAACGATGAACAGTTTTTAAGTCTTCTTATAGACAGTTTGCTTTGACATATGTGCTCCTGCAAAAGTATTTTATCTTCAAAGAGATTCAAGGAAATGTCTTTTGGAAAGTATAGGTTTTCTGACAACTTTAAAATCATAAAACTGAACTGGGTAAGCAATTTCAGAACTAATGGAAAAACTGGATTAACACAGAACAAGTATTAATTATATGGGACTGGATGAACTGAGGAAGATGATCATAATTTTTATGATGTTTTGTCCGAAACACTAATGTTCCTTAATGTTTTATTTTTCCAGATTTAAAGAAACATTTTCTCTTAAGCTATCTGTAACATACATCAATTTCATAAAGCATACCTTTGTAAACACAGATGAAACATTTATTTTTTTCTCCCTGACTGCTCTCTCCAGAATTCAGAAACTCTTAAATTTTATTTTTATGGCAATATAAGCTCAACATTCAGAAAACAAAGATCATGGCATTTGGTCCCATCACTTCATGGGAAATAGATGGAAAAACAGTGGAAACAGTGTCAGACTTTGTTTTTTTGGGCTCCAAAATCACTACAGATGCTGATTGCAGCCATGAAATTAAAAGACGCTTACTCCTTGGAAGGAAAGTTATGACCAAAAGTTATGACCAAACTTGATAATATATTAAAATGCAGAGACATTACTTTGCCAACAAAGGTCCGTCTAGTCAAGGCAATGGTTTTTCCCGTGGTCATGTATGGATGTGAGAGTTGGACTGTGAAGAAAGCTGATCGCCGAAGAATTGATGCTTTTGAACTGTGATGTTGGAGAAGACTCTTGAGAGTCCCTTGTACCGCAAGGAGATCCAACCAGTCCATTCTAAAGGAGATCAATCCTGGGTGTTCATTGGAAGGACTGATGCTAAAGCTGAAACTGCAATACTTTGGCCACCTCATGCGACGAGTTGACTCACTGGAAAAGACTCTGATGCTGGAAGGAATGCGGGCGGGAGGAGAAGGGGACAACCAAGAATGAGATGGCTGGATGGCATCACCGACTCTGTGGACATGAGTTTGAGTGAACTCTGGGAGTTGGTGATGGACAGGGAGGCCTGGCGTGCTGTGATTCATGGGGTCGCGGAGAGTCACACACGACTGAGCGACTGAACTGAACTGATAGTTATTTGCATAAGTTTGATGAGAATCTGTTATGCTGGTAGTAGGACACAATTGGAAATACTGGCTAGATAAGCAAGACTTTAACTAAACTCATGTTTGAGAGACATGCATACAGACTAAAAAGTGACTAGACAGTTTTAAGGAACTAAAGTTGACTTTATGGAGCCAATAAAGCCCCTTGGAAAAAAATGACCTGGTATCTTGCTTACAAGGTTCTGCCAAAGCAGTTTTAAAAAGGATTTATATGGTCAATTACTATTCTTGCTGCACATACATAAATAATCAAGCCATGTCTAATGTAAACAAATTAGTTTTACTGTGATTATCCTTAGAAAAAAAAGGAGTGGGAATATTTGTAAAGAGAAAATTTATGTTTGTATTTTTGTCTGTTTCAGATTTTGATCCAGCTAAGTGTCTTTGAGGTTTTGTTACATACATGTAAACTTGACTAAATCCTGATTCTTTCCAATTTCCTTAAATTTCTGGTTACAACTCTCTAAATTAACATTTTCAATTTTCTTTTACTCTTTTGATTTGGAATCACTGAGAACTCACAGAGTCGGACATGACTGAGCAAGTGAACTGAACTGCAAACAAAGACACCCCTGATCTCCTTAGAAGAGACTGTATCACAGTCCTCCTCACTGACTAGACAATGGGCAAATTTCAGAGAACTGAACCTTGGATACACATCTCACAGCTGAAAGAGTCTCCAACTGACATCTGATCCTGAGACCTCTGAATCAAATTGATGAGGAGAAGTAGCTGACAAAGATATAGACTACTTCCTCCTAAGATACCATATCAAGACTTCATACTTAAAATAGGAAATGTTTTTTTTTTTCTTTACTATGGCATTGGCCTGGAAATATGCCACCGTCTATATCTCCCAGGCCATTATTAATGTGGATAAACTTTCAAACTAATGGATCTGTCTATAATGCTGATATCCATTAACAGTGCAACATTAGTGGGAATGGTTTGTGCCCAACAGGATTTATCTTTATCTGGAGTGTTCTCACTCTCTGAGAGCCTATGAATGCCTAAATGGTTGGTGCATAACTGGATAATGCCTCTCAGATAACTGGACTGGCTCCTGATTGCTCATAAACAAACTAAGATACCTTCTTAGTAGATTCCTCTGAATTTATATCCATGAGTTAAAAAGGACTTACCAGGATGGTTTCATGATTCATAATTTGCTTCTTTTGACAGGATCCTACTTCTGGTTAGGAATAAGTGCAAATAAAGATATCATCAATACTCTCTCCTTCATTCTTGAAGATATTGCAAAACCTGCTGCTAAAACAATAGCCTTTCAGCAGAATTCTTCAGACCCTCTGGCTAAAGTTGTTCTTGATAACAGAATAGCTTTTGATTATCTTCTATATTATATCTTCTTCTATATATTATCTATCTGAGCAAAGAGATGGCTGTACTGTGGTCACTGCTACCTGCTGTACCTGGATTAACACTTCCAAGGAAGTTGAAACTCAGTTGCATAAGATCACTGAACAAGCCACTTTACTTAAGAAGTGACTCATTCAACCGGATCTCTTTTTTTTTTTTACTTATATAATTTTGACTGGTTTGGGTCTTGGGGACCATGGCTCTGCAGTGAACTCGAGACTGGAACTCTTCTACTTATAAAAATCATAGTAATCTCCTTGGAGTGTTGTGTTCTCTCAAAAGCTTTAAATTCATGTTCACAGACGCTACCCACCAAGTGAATTATCTCCCTAAGACTGGAATGTTAAAGAAGGAACAAAGAAAATGACCAACTAAGACAATTGTGAACTTGATGTCATGACTTGTGAAAATTACAGGGATTCAGTAAAAACTCTTATGACCTGTGAATGTCTCAAAGAGGATCAGAAAAGCTGTAAGAACCACAGAACCATAGCTGAGAGTGGCATTCATGCCTTACATTTTGATCACAGATGTCAGTTAAGCTGAGAGTCTGATCAAGAGGGACGGTTGTTAGCAAGAAGTAACAGGCCCAAAATGGAGTCACTTGTGCTAGGCCCACATCACCCAACCAAGACTTACTACATAATTTAAATATAGCTTCAGCCCCTCTTAGGAATATAACCTGATTCATGTATTGTTGAATAAAGCCAATTTGATCTTTAAATTGATTCAATTGAATTTTATTTTTTAACAATATTTAGGATTTTCTCTCTTCAAGATACCATACTGAGATCAGCTATTTTAAATATTTCTTGAATAAATTTAAAATAAGATAGGAGTATGCTTTATAGAGACCTTGATTTTGATAGCAATTAAATATAAATTAACTTTTTCACTTTCACAGTATTATTAGGAGGCTGCCTGCAATTTAAATTTCATCAAGGGTTTATTTGAATATTTAAACATCAAAGCATTAATAATCACTTATAAAAAATCTTTACTTGTGTTTTTTTCTTTTATACTTTGAGCAGAAAGAATATTTCTCTTTTGAAGAAAATGCTTTAAGAGAAAGTATGAATGCCCATTTCATGTAGAAAATAAAACCAATAAAGAAATTCATAGCTACCATGAAAGTAAAGGTTTATTTGGAGAAAAAGCAAAGGTGGGTGGGAGAAATTCAATGTATACCATGTCTTTCCAACCCCTTTCCTTTAATTTGATAGAATGACAACTAACAGAGAGACTTGTCTTCTGTTAAGAAAAATAACTTTTAGCCCAAATTTGAGATACCCACAGAGCTTTTGCCAGCCTTTAGTGCTTCTTTAAAAGTCATTTAGAAATATTTGTCCAACTGGAGTTGCAAATGAATAAAACATTTAAAATATGGTACCTTTTTCTTAAAAGAAATATCATGATAATGACTAGCTGATAATTGAGAGAAAGTTCCTATTATATTTTTAAAAGAAATATCTATGGCACTGTGTATAGCTGACTCAAAGCATTACCCAATTGTTTGCCTACTTCTTTCTCTGCCAACAACTCTGCAAATTTTTACCTACTTCAATTCATTTTCCCTTCTCTCTGTGTCTCTACCCACAAGTTTTCCCCATGTGTTTCTTTATTGTATCTCTCTCACCTTTTGGACCAATGGAATTGCTACTTTCCAATTACTCTGATGACTTTTGTGATAAAACTATACAACAAATATTAGCCATTTTTCCTCTAATATGTTACATTAAATTAAAGAGATGAGAACTTCCATTAATGAATGAAGTAGCACATTTAAGAAAAATGGAAATGTATGATATATACTCCATTTCCTAAATGCTATTTTGTCCAAGAAACATTTGTGAACCAAATTTTTTGTCTTCTTACAAAGCAAAAATGTGAAGCTCAAGGTCACCGGAGCTTTCTTCAATTTTTTAAAAAATAGTCAATTTTGACATCTATTTTATTGATCCTAATCATCATTGAGCATTTACTAGGGGACAAAAAAACGTCTTATGTGTGAAAGGGAGTAGAAATTTGTCACCATCTAACATGCTTCTTCTGCATAAGTATTATTTTCAGCTGATTATTTTTAAGAACATCAAACAGAAAAGCTCTTGAAAATTAAGTACAAATTACAGTTTTGTGAGAGACATTTGCATTTATAAGGGAAAGACTATACAGGAAGTATACATGCTATTAAACTTTTGTTTGCTTTTCTCCTATTAATCAGTCTTTTAAACTGACAGGGATGTCTCAGATAAGAATCTAGGAGAAAAGAGGGAAATTTTTTTTCCCTCACAAGCGTTTATACATGTAAACACAGTTAATCTTCATAACAACCTTTCAACGCAAGTACTATTATAACCCTTATTTTACAGATAAGGATAATAAAGGAATTATTATTATAATAAAGGTGAAGTAAAATGCCTAGATTTCTACAGCTGATAAGTGGTGGAGAAGGATTCAAACCCAGACTGCCTGGCTCAGAAACCTCACTGGTTGACTGCTACACTATATTGTCTTTACCCCGTGTCAGAATTCATACAGAAAAATTTACATTAAAATAAATGCTCCAAATATAGCTGCTAACCAGCTGTGCAGACCCTATAGAAAATGTATACTCTTATGTTGTTTACAGACATGAATAAAACTATTTATTAAGATTGATGTTTAAATAAACATTTTTGTCACTTTATATTTCCATATGAATATGAAATAGGCTCATCCTCACTCATGTTCAAAAATAAATTTTCCTCCCTATAAGTCTCGGAATGAAAAAAGAAATGATGATTTGTGTCTGGATGAGCTACACATTACCAGGTGTTTTTAATAGTTAGGTTTCACATTAAGAAAACATTTGCCATGGAAACATCTGGAAAACAGACCACACAAACAGCATTTTACACAAGGGAATCTACTTAAATCAGTTGCTCTTTTTAAAAATTGGCCACCCTGTTTATGCCAACTGTATACATTTAAAAGCATATGAGCTATAAAAATGCCTCATACTTAAGAAATCAGCTTTTCATTATTCTCAAATATTTTATCTGCTAACTGGTGACACGCCATAGCCAAGGCCTTTCCTTTTCCTGTTATCAGTTCTGCCATGAAACAAAGCATGGTTAGGAGAGCTCTTCTCATTTGCTATGAAAAAAATATTATCAAAGAGAACCTGAAAATGGTAAGGAACAGACCCAAGAAAGAAAAGGTCTACGTGGGCACACCTTGGTGCAGGAGTCCCCAACCTCTGGAATCTAATGCTTGATGATCTGAGGAGGAGCTAATGGAATAACAATAGAAATAGAGTATATTAGTCACACAGTTGTGTCTGACTCTTTGTGACCTCGTGGATTGTAGCCTGCCAGGCTCCTCTGTCCATGGAATTCTCCAGGCAAGAATACTAGAATGGGTTGTCATTCCCTTCTCCAAGGGATCTTCCCCACCCAAGGACTGAACCCCAGTCTCCTGAATTGCAGGCAGATTCTTTACCATCTGAGCCACCAGGGAAGCCCAATAGAAATAAAGGGCATAATAAATGTAACTGGCTTGAAACCATCCCCCTCTTCCACCTCCCCACCCCTGGTCCATGGAAAATTGTCTTCCATGGAACCAGTCCCTGGTGCCAAAATGGTTGGGGACAGATGCCTTGGTATATAACTGAATAACAACTTATAGATAATAAGAAAGTTTGGTCTAAAACAATGGTTCTTAACTGACAGTTAGTGTCAGAAATATTAGTTTGGCCAAAAAGTTAATTTGGACTTTTCCATAAGATGTTATAGGAAAACCCAAACGAATTTTTTGGCCAATCCTATAGTTATAGAGAAACCACAGCTCCCACTGATTCATAAATTTGGGAAGGACCCAATAAATATATATTCAAAAAGTTTCTCAAGTGAGTTTGGTGTATTCCTAGAGAAAAAAAATTCTATAAATCAATGTTTCCAAAATTGCTTTATTAATGAGTGGTCTGGGTCACATATTAAAGATACAGGTTGCTAGGACCTTCATCTGCAGAATATGAATCAAATGAGTTTGGCAGTGGGGGTGGGGAGTTTATTTTCTCATTATGCAAGAACACTGTGTTTCACACTGCACTAAATCAATATTTTATTACACAGTGTCCTATAAGATATATTTCCAGAAAATAATTGGATTGTCAGTCATTGCATACAAGTGGCCCCTTGTGGAGATTTTTAAACAATGACTAGGATAATAAAGATTCTTAATAACATTTTTGCTGGTAGCAAAGAAATCCCTCAAACAGATCCCTTGTTTGGCCCATATACTAAGGAACACATTTTCTCAACTGACAATCTCTTAATATTTCTTGAATTAACATTCCCAAACCCATACTTTGGGAAATGTGTGTGTGTGTATAAATCACCTACCTAAAACCATAATCAATACATTTAGTCCAATCATACAAATTAGAAAAAGGCATTCTATTTGGGTGGGCAAATCAAATAAAAGTTATAAGATCAACAAAAATGTACTTTTCCCCCTAAAATTTTAGTCCCACATTGTCTCCAGGCTGTATATACAACCTACACAGCTGTCCATAGTGACCCTGCTCACCACAGCAGAGTAAACCTTGCTATCGTTGTTCAGGAGCTCAGCTGTGTCTGACTCTCTGCGACCCCATGAACCAGATTTCCCCGTCCTTTACCATCTCCCGTCCTCCCCTAGTGACTCAGAAGGTAAAGCGTCTGCCTGAAATGCAGGAGATCCAGGTTGGATCCCTGGATCAGGAAGATCCCCTGGAGAAGGAAATGGCAGCCCACTCCAGTATTCTTGCCTGGAAAATCCCAGGGACCACGGAGCCTGGTAGGCTACAGTCTGTGGGGTCACAAAGAGTCAGATAAGACTGAGTGATTTCACGATTTCACTTTCACCATCTCCCAGAGCTTGCTCAAACTCATGTCCACTGAGTCAGTGATGTCATCCAGCCATCTCGCCCTCTGTTGTCTCCTTCTCCTCCTGCCTTCAATCTTCCCCAGCATCAGGGTCTCTTCTAATGAGTTGGCTCTTCACATCCGGTGACCAAAGTATTGGAGTTTCAGCTTCAGTCTCAGCCCTTCCAATGAATATTCAGGACTGATCTCCTTTAGGATTGACTGGTTTGATCTCCTTGCAGTCCCAGGGACTCTCGAGAGTCTTCTCCAACACCATAGTTCAAAAGTACAAACTTCCTTTTAACCAAAATGAGACTGCTCCTGAAGGAACATTTGCTCTCAGTTCCAACTTTGAAGAGATTTGAGGTAATAATACTGATGTACAGTCAAAAGCCATCATGGATACAAGGAGCACCCAAGTTGAAACGATAGGTATACTAGGTGTGATTTCATTATGGGACAAGTCAGAGAAAAGCTGAATATGGGTAGAGCAGGTGTGAGCATATTGTGAGGACATGCAGAAGTCCAGTTGCCAGTTTGTGTTTAACAGGTGTGCAGAGATTACTAGACACCACAAAATGTTTTTTCATTTTCTCTTTTTATATGATAGAACCCTTGATATTTATCTGGGTGAATGAACTTCTGGAATAAATTACACAATTTATGGACTCCCTTCCTTGGATTTGTGGCTATAGCACTAAGGGTTCACCAATGACATACAAAAGAAAAGTGAAAGTGAAGGTTGCTCTCCCGTGTCCAGCTCTTTGCGACCCTGTGGACTATATAGTCCATGGAATTCTCCTGGCCAGAATACTGGAGTGGGTAACTGTTCCCTTTTACAGGGGATCTTTGCAACCTAGGGATCAAACCCATATCTCCCATATCTCTTGCAGGCAGATTCTTTACCAGCTGAGCCACCAGGGAAGCATATAAAAGACAACTGTATGTGAAAGTTATAGACAGTGTTCTTAAAAGGAGAAAGTGCATCCTTATCCTTCTTTTTTCCTTCTAACTTCTCAGTAAAATCAAGAATGCTTTGACTAAGTGTGGCCACCATGGATGATTGCAATGAACTTAGGAATGGAGTCTAGGCAAAACAGATTGAAAAAGAGCTTGGATGCCTGAAAGCATAAATGGACATATCACCTGTCTTTTGACTACCTACCCCCAGACTATTTTATGAGAAAAAAATTAACTTTTATCTCACTTAAGCCACTATAATTTGGGTTTCTCTGTCACTTGCAACCAGATTTAATCTTCAAAAAATTCAGTATGTGTGGTTGATACATGAATTCCCAAGCCAAGTTATTATAATTTTTAAAGATTATTTTTACTGCTTCCTGCTTTCCATTAGTAGCACTAATTAAAACTTGATTTTGCTCCTATAATTCTGCCTAAATTTAAAAGGATTTTTATGTGGTTTTCTATGCACTAACAGCTATGTTTCAGGAAAAGACAAAGTGTCGATCTTAGCAGCCATTTAAGATTCATTAAGAGTCTTAAACTCAGAAAAAAGCATATCTGCAATAAGAACATAAATTCATCTTTGAAACTATTTCCTGACTGAAAGGAAAAATTAAAATATTCCTAAAGTAAGATTTTTTTTTACAACTTCTTAATTTATCTTTGCTGTTCAGTCACTAAGTCCTGTCTGTCTTTGCAACCCCATGGCCTGCAGCATGCCATACTACTCTCTCCTCCACTATCTCCTGCAGCTGGCTCAAATTCATGTCCATCGAGTCAGTGATGCTATCTAACCATCTCATCCTCTGCTGCTGCTTTTTTCTTCAGCCACTGCTTAGTCTTCCAAATTTGCTGGCATATTGAGTGCAGCATTTTAACAGCATCATCTTTAAAGATTTTAAATAGGTCAGCTGGAATTCCGTCACATCCAGAGCTTTGTTCACAGTAAGGTTTCCTAAGACCCACTTGACTTCATACTCCAGGGTGTCCAGTTCTAGATGAGTAACCATATCATCATTGTTATCTGGGTCATTAACACCTTTTTTGCATAGTTCTGTCTATTCTTGCCACCTCTTTTAATTGTTTCTTTTAGGTCGTTATCATTTCTGTCCTTTATTGTGCCCATCTTTGCATGAAATGTTCCCTTGATATCTCCAATTTTTTTGAAGAGAACTCTAGTCTTTCCCATTCTATTGCTTTCCTCTGTTTCTTTGCATTGTTCATTTAAGAAGGCCTCCTTTTCTTTCCTTGCTGTTCTCTGTAACTCTGCATTCAGTTGGGTATATCTTTCCCTTTCTCCCTTGCTCTTTGCTTCCCTTCTTTTCTCAGCTCTTTGTAAGGCCTTCTCAGACAACCACTTTGCCTTCTTGCATTTCTTTTTCTTTGGGATGACTTTGGTCAGTGCCTCCTGTACAATGTTCTGAACCTCTGTCCATAGTTTTTCAGGCACTCTGTCTACCAGATCTAATCCCTTGGATATAGTCATACCTTCACTGTATAATAATAAGGGATGTAATTGAGGCCATATCTGAATAGCCTAGTGGTTTTCCCTACTTTCTTCAATTTAAGCCTGAATTTTGCAATAAGGAGCTCATGACCTGAGTCACAGTCATCTCCAGGTCTTATTTTTACTGATTATATAGAGCTTCTACATTCTTGATCACAAAGAACATAATCAGTCTGATTTTTGTATTGACCATCTGGTTATGTCCACTTGTAGTCATCTCTCGTGTTGTTGGAAAAGGGTATTTGCTATGACCAGCAGATTGTCTTGACAAAGTGCTGCTAGCTTTTGCCCTGCTTCATTTTGTACCCCAAGGTCAAACTTGCCTGTTACTCCAGGTATCTCTGATCTGCATTTGTATTTCAGTCCCCTATAATGAAAAGGATACCTCTTTTGGTGTTAGTTCTAGAAGGTCTTGTAGGTCTTCATAGAACTGGTCAGCTTCAGCTTCTTTGTCATCAGTGGTTGGGTCACAGATGTGGATTACTGTGATGTTGAATAGTTTATCTTGGAAATGAATTGAGATTATTCTGTCATTTTTGAGACTGTACTCAAGTACTGCATTCCAGACTCTTTTGTGGACTATGAGGGCTACTCCATTTCTTCTAAGGGATTCTTGCCCACAGTAATAGATAAATTTATTTAATTTGCCTATTTTGTCCATTTTAGTTCACTGATTCCTAGGCTGTTGACATTCAGTCTTGCCATCCTGTTTGACCATGTGCAATTTACCTTGATTCATGGACCTAACACTGCATGTTACTATGCAGTGTTGTTTTTATAGCATCAGACATTACTTTCACTACCAGACACATCCACAACTGAGTGTCATTTCCGCTTTGGCCCTGCCGCTTCATTCTTTCTGGAGCAATACTAATTGCTCTCCGCTCTTCCCCAGAAGCATACTGAACACCTTCTGACCTGAGGGACTCATCTTCCGATGTCATATCTTTTTGTCTTTTCATACTGCCCATAGCGTACTGGAGTGGGTGGCCATTTCCTCCTGCAGTGGACCACGTTTCGTCAGGACTCTTCACTATGGCCTGTCCATCTTGGTTGGCCCTGCATGGCATGGCTCATAGCTTCACTGAGTTATGCAAGCCCCTTCACCATCACAAGGCTGTGATCCATGAAGAGGTCTTAATTCATACGTCAAAAATTGCTCTTATTCCTTACTATATTTTGATTTTTATATAGAAAATATAGAAAGAAATAGAAACAATCACCACATTTAACAACCACATAGCTTCAAGGAAAATTCTACACTTCAGTATTTATGAGCTACTCATGTGACACTCCACACTTTTCTTAGGAATACTTTCTCCTTCACAGTTCTGTGTCATGTTTTTCTGTGACCCCATTTCCCTAAAGGCAGTTAATTAAATTGGATACATTTCCTAAGCTTTTTTGAAGTTGAGATCAGAAAATGTCAGTCATTTTCCTCCTGTTCACTAAAGCTGTGAACTGTAAAACTCAGAGACTGCCGAGACCACGTTTCTTTCCATTTGAAGAAGGTTAAGTTTGCAATGAGCTAAAATAATGCCAAGTAGACTAAGAATAGGAGAGTCGGGAAAAAAGAGGCAAAGTTCTACAGCATTCAGTTCCTGGTTCTGACTCTTCCTGAGGCCTAGATGTACCACTGCCCTTCCTATGGTCTGACCATTTAAAGCCCCTGTGGAATCAATGGATTCATCTACATGCCCTTGTTCTGAACCTTGCTTGATTAGGCTTGACTCATTCCAAATAGGCTGCATCATGATCTAGTAACAAACAACTCCCAATTGTAATGACTAATAAAAAAAAAATTATTTCTCTTTTATATGACCCTCAGCGATTGGCAGGGAAACCTCTGCTTATCATAGCCATTTGGGAGCTCTAGTAAAGATTATAGCCAGTTGTCATGCCAGAGCTAAGGAAGAGAGCTTTAGAGGGTTTTGCAGTAGCAATTAAATGCCTTCAACTCAAGCCAGAAAGCGAACCACATCATTTCCATTCCCAATTCTTTCTCAAGAATTGGTAATAAGACCCCAGCCAACATCAAGAAGCCAGAAAGCATAGCCTATTCACATGCACTGAGATGGGGGAGAATGGGAAATAACACATTAGCAACCAGAGTCATGATTAAATATAGAAGAAAAGTTTTCTTTAGCCTAGACAAACCAAAAAAAAAAAGGTTAAGGTGTTTGAAATCTTTGCGGTGGTCATGAGTGTTTGAGAGTTTAGTTATAATTCCAAATTTCTTTTCTGTGCAGCTAGAAGTTTGGATTTCTTACAGGTATTCATAATCACTTAGAATCATAGAAAAGTGAGGCAGGGTTCTTGCAGGTGCTAAAATAGCAACATATTTATAAGATACAGACCTGGGCTTGATCCCTGGGTTGGGAAGATCCCCTGGAGAAGGGAAAGGGTACCCACTCCAGTATTCTGGCCTGGAGAATTCCATGGAATGTATAGTTCATTGTGTCGCAAAGAATTGGACATGGCTTAGCAACTTTCACTTTCACTAGTAAGATACAGTAAAAATATTCCTCAGGGTGGAGATTCGGAAGAAACCTCTGTCTGGGTACTGAAGATATTTTTCCTGTCCAGGTTTAACTGAAGAATTGAAGGTGATGTCTAGTCTTGAGATAGCAGTAAATGACTTGTGTGATGGCTTTCTGATGAACAAGAACAAGGCCCTTATTCTGCTTGGTCATCCTTTAGCTTTAGGCCTTAACTGTATTACAGGCAGGGATATATGAGTTGATTTTTCCTAAGAGGCTATATGAGCTGAGTTTCCTTTTTTTTTTAACTCTTTCATGGAAGATCCTTCCACCAGACCTCACTTATATTTAATTGGCCAAAATTATGCCACAAGGGAACCTGAAAGACAGAAAATATTAGCTTTACAGATCCTGACAATCTAAAGCACCTTATATTCCACAAATGTCTGTATGTAAATATTAGAAATTCACATATTCATTGGGAACAAGGTGGTGGGGAAGGACATTTTGTGTGAAAAAACAGTAAGTTCCGTAGATACAACCAAGGACACTTAGATTGTTTCCATATTTTGGTGACTATAAGTAACACTGCTATGAACATAGGGTGCCTATATCTTTTCAAATTGCTGTTTTTTTTTTTTTCAGATATATATTCAGGAGTGAAATTGCTGGCTCATATGGTAGATCTATTTTTAGATTTTTGAGAAACCTCTGTACTGTGTTCCACAGTAGATACACCAATTTGCATTCTCACCAACTGAGTAGGAGGATTCCCTTTTATTCATAATCCTGCCAACATTTGTTACTGTACAGTTTAGCTCTGGTATAAAAAGGCAGGAATAAAACAGATTTGTAGTATCGACTTTTTAGATACTGCAACACTGTATTATATATATTTGGCAATTTATGAATTTTACTAAATTGTTCCATTTTGGGGGACACAGGGGTACTAAAAACAAGTAAAATTTGAGATGGAAACTAAAATACAAGGAACCATTTCTTGGCTTAGTAAACTGTACAATTTTGGAGACAACTCAATTGACAAAATTTTATTGGCTTCTAAACAATATTGAAGAGATATTAGTGAAATGCCATTAGTGATTAAATTACCTGTGGTTCAGCTCACTTCAGTTCACTCAGTTGTGTACGACTCTTGGTAACTTCAAGGACTACAGCACGCCAGGCTTCCCTGTCCTTCACCAACTCCCGGAGCTTGCTCAAATACATGTCCATCAAAACAGTGATGCCATCCAAACAACTCATCCTCTGTCATCACTTCTCCTGCTGCTTTAAATCTTTCCCAGCGTCAGGGTCTTTTCCTATGAGTCAGTTTTTCCAATGAGGTGGACAAAGTATTGGAGTTTCAGATTCAGCATCAGTCCTTCCAATGAATATTCAAGACTGATTTCCTTTAGGATTGACTGGTTGGATCTCCGTGCAGTCCAAGGGACTCTCAAGAGTCTTCTCCAACACCACAGTTCAAAAGCATCAGTCTTTGGAGCTCAACTTTCTTTATAGTCCAACTCTCACATCTGTACATGGCTACTGGAAAAACCATAGCTTTGACTAGATGGGCCATATTTGGCAAAGTAATGTCTCTGCTTTATAATATGCCATCTAGGTTGGTTATACCTTTTCTTCCAAGGAGCAAGTGTCTTTTAATTTCAGCTGCAGTCACCACCTGCAGTGATTTTGGGGCCAATAAAAACAGTCTCTCACTGTTTCCATTGTTCCCCATCTATTTGCCAGGAAGTGATGGGACCAGATGCCATGATCTTTGTTTTCTGAGTGCTGAGTTTTAAGCCAGCTTTTTCACTCTCCTCTTTCACTTTCATCAAGAGGCTCTTTAGTTCTTCTTTGCTTTTTGCCGTAAGTGTGGTGTCATCTGCATTTCTGAGGTTATTGATATTTCTCCCAGCAATCTTGATTCCAGCTTGTGATTCATCCAGCTGACATTTCTCATGATGTACTCTGCATAAAAGTTAAATAGGCAGGGTGACAATACACAGCCTTAATGTACTCCCTTTCCTATTTGGAACCAGCCTGTTGTTCCATGTCCAGTTCTAACTGTTGCTTCCTGACCTGCATACAGATTTCTCAGGAGGCAGGTCTGGTGGACTGGTATTCCCATCTCTTTCAGAATTTTCCCCAGTTTGTTGTGATCCACACAGTCAAAGGCTTTGACATAGTCAATAAAGCAGAAGCAGATGTTTTTCTGGAACTCTCTTGCTTTCTCAATGATCCAACAGAGGTTGGCAATTTGATCTCTGGTTCCTCTGCCTTTTCTAAATCTAGCTGGATGATGTGGAAGCTCATGGTTCATGTACTGTTGAGGCCTGGCCGGGAGAATTTTGAGCATCACTTTGCTAGATTGTGAGATAAGTGGAATTGTGCAGTAGTTTCAACATTCTTTTGTATTCCCTTTCTTTGGAACTAGAATGAAAACTGACTTTTCCAGTCCTGTGGCCGCTGCTGAGTTTTCCAAATTTGCTGGCATATTGAGTACAGCACTTTCACATCATCTTTTAGGATTTGAAATAGCTCAACTGGAATTCCATCACCTCCACTAGCTTTGTTTGCAATAATGCTTCCAAAGGCCCACTTGACTTTGTATTTTGCGATGTCTGGCTCTAAGTGAGTGATCATACCATCATGGTTATCTGGGTCATTAAGATCTTTTTTGTACAGTTCTTCTGTGTATTCTTGCCACCCCTTCTTAATATCCACTGCTTCTGTTAGGTCCATACCATTTCTGTCCTTTATTGAGCCCATCTTTGTATGAAATGTTCCCTTGGTATCTCTAATTTTCTGGAAGAGATCTCTAGTCTTTCTCATTCTATTGTTTTCCTCTATTTCTTTGCACTGATCACTGAGGATGGCTTTCTTATCTCTCCTTGCTAGTCTTTGGAACTCTGCATTCAAATGCGTATATCTTTGTCTTATGCTTATCTTCTTTTCATAGCTATTTGTAAGGTCTCCTCAGACAACCATTTTGCCTTTTTGCATTTCTTTTTCTTGGGGATGATCTTGATCACTGCCTCCTGTACAATGTCACGAACCTCCATCCATAGTTCTTCAGGCAATCTATCAGACCTAATACCTTGAATCTATTTCTCACTTCCACTGTATAACTGCATAAGGGATTTGATTTAAATCCCACCTGAATGGTCTAGTGGTTTTCCCTACTTTCTTCAATTTAAGTCTGAATTTGGCAATAAGGAGTTCATGATCTGAGCCACAATCAGCTCCCGGTCTTGTTTTTGCTGACTGTATAGAGCTTCTCCATCTTTGGCTGCAAAGGATATAATCAATCTGATTTCGGTGTTGACTGTCTGGTAAGTCCATGTGTAGAGTCTTCTCTTGTGTTGTTGGAAGAGGGTGTTTGCTATGACCAGTGCATTCTCTTGACAAAACTCTATTAGCCTTTGCCCTGCTTCATTCCAAAGGCCAAATTTGCCTGTTACCCCAGGTGTTTCTTGACTTCCTACTTTTGCATTGCAGTCCCCTATAACGAAAAGGACATCTTTTTTGGGTGTTAGTTCTATAAGGTCTTGTAGGTCTTCATAGAACCTTTCAACTTTAGTTTCTTCAGCGTTACTTTTTGGGGCATAGGTTTGGATTACTATGATATTGAATGGTTTGCCTTGGAACTGAACAGAGATCATTCTGTCGCTTTTGAGATTGCATCCAAGTACTGCATTTCAGACTCTTTTGTTGACCATAATGGCTACTCCATTTCTTCTAAGGGATTCCTGCCCACAGTAGTAGATATAATGGTCATCTGAGTTAAATTCACCCATTCCAGTCCACTTTAGTTCACTGATTCCTTGAAGGTTAATGTTCACTCTTGCCATCTATTTGACCACTTCCAATTTGCCTTGATTCATGGACCTAACAACCCAGGTTGCTATGCACTATTGCTCTTTATAGCATCGGACCTTGCCTCTACCACCAGTCACATCCACAACTGGATGTTGTTTTTGCTTTGGCTCCATCCCTTCATTCTCTCTGGAGTTATTTCTCCACTGATCTCCTGTAGCATATTGAGCACCTACCGATCTGGGGAGTTCCTCTTTCAGTATCCTATCATTTTGCCTTTTCATACTGTTCATGGGGTTCTCAAGGCAGGAATACTTAAGTGGTTTGCCATTCCCTTCTCCAGTTGACCCCATTCTGTCAGACCTCTCCACCATGACCCGCCCGTCTTGGGTGGCCCCACACAGCATACCTTAGTTTCATTGAGTTAGACAAGGCTGTGGTCCGTGTGATCAGATTGACTAGTTTTCTGTGATTATGATTTCAGTGTGTCTGCCCTCTGATGCCCTCTTGCAACACCTACCATCTTACTTGGGTTTCTCTTACCTTGGACATGGGGTATCTCTTCATGGCTGCTCCAGCAAAGTGAAGCCCTCCTCAGTGATCAATGCATAGAAATAGAGGAAAGCAAAGAAAAATAAAGACTAGAGATCTCTTCAAGAAAATTAGAGATACCAAGAGAACACTTCATGCAAAGATGGGCTCAATAAAGGACAGAAAAGGTATGGACCTAACAGAAGCAGAAGACATTAAGAAAACGTGGCAAGATTACACAGAAGAACTGTCCAAAAAAGATCTTCACGACCAAGATAATCATGATGGTGCAATCACTCGCCTAGAGCTAGACATCCTGGAATGTGAAGTCAAGTGGGCCTTAGAAAGCAAAACAAAGCTACGAACAAAGCTAGTGGAGGTGATGGAATTCCAGTTGAGTTTTTTAAATCCTGAAAGATGATGCTGTGAAAGTGCTGCACTCAATCTGCCAGCAAATTTGGAAAACTCAGCAATGGCCACAGGACTGGAAAAGGTCAGTCTTCATTCCAATCCCAAAGAAAGGCAATGCCAAAGATTGCTCAAACTACCACATAATTGCACTCATCTCACACGCTAGTAAAGTCATACTCAAAATTCTCCAAGCCAGGCTTCAGCAATATGTGAACTGTGCACGTCCAGATGTTCAAGCTGCTTTTAGAAAAGGCAGAGGTACCAGAGATCAAATTGCCAACATCTGCTGGATCATGGAAAAAGCAAGAGAGTTCCAGAAAATCAACTATTTCTGCTTTATTGACTGTGCCAAAGCCTTTGACTGTGTGGATCACAATAAACTGTGGAAAATTCTGAAAGAGATGGGAATACCAGACCATCTGACCCACCTCGTGAGAAACCTATATGCAGATCGGAAGCAACAGTTAGAACTGGACATGGAACAACAGACTGGTTCCAAATAGGAAAAGGAGTACGTCAAGGTTGTATATTGTCACCCTGCTTATTTAACTTATATGCAGAGTACATCATGAGGAATGCTGGGCTGGAAGAAGCACAAGCTGGAATCAAGATTGCCGGGAGAAATATCAATTACCTCAGATATGCCGATGACACCACCCTTATGGCAGAAAGTGAAGAGGAACTCAAAAGCCTCTTGATGAAAGTGAAAGAGGAGAGTGAAAAGGTTGGCTTGAAGCTCAACATTCAGAAAACGAAGATCATGGCATCTGGTCCCATCACTTCATTGGAAATAGATGGGGAAACAGTGGAAATTGTGACTATCTTTATTTTGGGGGGCTCCAAAATCACTGCAGATGGTGATTGCAGCCATGAAATTAAAAGACACTTCCTCCTTGGAAGGAAAGTTATGACCAGCCTAGATAGCATATTAAAAAGCAGAGACATTACTTTGCCAAAAAAGGTCCATCTAGTCAAGGCTATGTTTTTTCCAGTAGTCATGTAGGATGTGAAGAAAGCTGAGCACTGAAGAATTGATGCTGTTGAACTGTGGTGCTGGAGAAGACTCCTGAGAGTTCCTTGGACTGCAAGGAGATCCAACCAGTCCATTCTAAAGGAGATCAGTCCTGGGTGTTCATTGGAAGGACTGATGCTACTGCTGAAACTCCAATACTTTGGCCACCTGATGCGAAGAGTTGACTCATTGGAAAAGACTTGATGCTGGGAGGGATTGGGGGCAGGAGGAGAAGGGGACAACAGAGGATGAGATGGCTGGATGGCATCACCGACTCTATGGACATGAGTCTGAGTGAACTCCAGGAGTTGGTGATGGACAGGGAGGCCTGGCGTGCTGTGATTCATGGGGTTGCAAAGAGTCAGACACGACTGAACTGAACTGAACTGAGAATAGAAGAGAATAGAATGGAATAGAATAGACGACAGAGGATGAGATGTTTGGATGGCATCACCAACTCGATGGACATGAGTTTGAGTAAGTTCCAGGAGTTGGTGATGGACAGGAAAACCTGGCACGCTGCAGTCCACGGGGCCACAAAGAGTCGGACAGGACTGACTGACTGAACTGAACTGAGAACAGACCCAGCAGGGTTAGGTAGTACAGACAATTCAGTTTACTTGTAGGGCTAACCATGACCTATACTATATCTATATCAAATTGAAAAGCAACATTTTTATGTGAGCAAAAAAGTATAGCTTATTAAAGAAAATTATAATTTTACTTTCAATTTGTGTTTAATGTAATTAGTCATAACCATTCTTAAATCTCACAGGAAAAGCTTAGAAGATCTCATTGTTAATATTAATAATAATATTTTTGCCTTACCTAATAAAACCAAATGATTTTGATGAGGGGTCATAATTTAGAGGTATGAACTTAAACTGACATACTTTGACTGAAGAAGTCCTTCATTTCCTTGGGTTAGGCTTCTGTTCATTTGCTTTTGGTGATAAATATCAGGCAATGGTGAACAGGGTTATAGATTCTGTACTCCTTATTCTTTTTTGAACACAGAAGCACATGCCTGAACTTTTTAGTCTGCCACATTTAAGAAAATAACGCTGTTGTTTATTTTGTTTGATCTCAATCCTAAGGAAAAAATTATGGTACTTCAGTATATCTGAAATACTATGATTTAAAAAAAAAAAGAAAAATTGCCATATATACCACTAAGATAGTTAAAGTTATTTCTAATTAAACTATGACATGTTATTAATTTTCAAGACAGATCATAATTTGCATTAAAATGTGGAATAAATGTGGATATCAGAATTAAAAATTATATTTCACTAATTTGGAAAATGAAGTTTAACCTGAACACAGTTAAATATCTTCATCATTATTAAAGTCATTGAGGTAAAATAAACTTAGACATCAGACACACTTGGATTCAAATTCTTAACCTGTTTTCTTGTTAGTTGCATACCACCCCTGTGTTTCTTAAGTTTTTAGTGAGTCCCAGATTTTCCTTTCTATAAAATAGAAATGATTTCAACCTTATTCTACGGTTCGTCTGAAAACTGAATGAAATTACATACGAAAGTACCAAGCACAGTTCATTCCTTTCTACTATATGAAAGCTAAAATGAGATGCAGAGTAGAGGTCAGGTGACAACTAGTGATTAAGAAGGAATATGGGTGTTCCTGGGCTAGAATTTCATTAATGCATTTGTCATTATCTCCTAATATTTATGTGATGCTTCCTGTGCCATGCGCATATTCTCTATGAGTTTTCCTTAATTTAACTATTTAATGTATTTTTTGCCAAGTTTTGGACTACAGGTTTGTTTGCTTTACAAGTTTCCCCTGATTCCTTCCCTTGGTGCTTGACGATATTTATACAGCATCTGTTCAAATTTTCTTCCTTGCCCTGTGACTATATGCATTTTACCTGTCTTGTTATGAATTTCTTCCAAAGTAGTGGTAAGGTTAAATTCTCTAGGAGTTGTCATTTCTGTGACATGTTTTAGGTGGCCTACGGTACATTTTAGTTTCTTGAATGATCAGTAAGAAGTTCCAATATCTTTTATTCTCAATTAAAATGTGTCTAGTTTTAAGTTTAGACATATACCAGACTTTATTGGGAAATCAATGTCATAAGTAATTATTGGTCACAAAATTCCTTTTTTCAAATGATAAGAAAAACTGAGATTCAGAAGAATGTGACTTGTCAAACATTTTATAGATAAATGACCTCTCACACCTTTAAGACTAAATAAGAAGGATATCAAAATATGAAAAGGGAAGAGAAAAACTAATCTTAACATATGTGGCTCAGACCAGTAGCAAAAATCTAAGATCTTGAAGAAAAGGCTAATGTATCATAAAACATTTCTACATGGATTTTTAAAAGGAGACTTTCTTGGATAAAAGAAAGTGCTTCATTTTTAAGAGACAGTGTAGGGAAAAACATGTATTTGAAAACACAAAACTTGAATTCTTTTTATAGTGCAATTTTAATCTGTTTCTAGGCAGCCACGACTCTTTACTCCTTCAAACAATTCCTGCCGGGCGATTTTACCAGACAGAGCATGCACACTGCCATTTGGACTTTCTTTTCCCAATTCCCAAGGAATTCTCTTTGAGGCTGTAACAAACCAACTAATGACAAAGACAGTAGGTAATTCAAAATTCTAACTTCATTAAGACACGTCCCAGGTCTTAACTTTTTAATACAAAAATTAGAGTAAATATCACATATTTACAATATTAAGCTGAATCCAGAACTTATAGAAATAATTGTAAATTCAACAAACCCCAGATAGGAGTTAAAAAAAAAAAAAAAACACAACGATTGGGTGACTAAAAGAAGCCAAAGCCCACAGAATTGGATTAGAAAAAGTTGTTGCTCAAAACCAAAGACTAAATATTTGTGCAAATACAGTGAGTAAATTCTAAATATGTTTGTTTAGAGAGGGACATTTTGTATAATCTTTGGCATGTATCTTTTGCCAATTTTTATTTGTTTCTTTATATAGCAGTGTTTCTGAAATGGCAGAGCATATACATAGATGGTTCCTAACTTCTGAGAATTTGACTTATGATTTTTCAAATTTAAGATAGTGTGAAAAGAATATGATTTCAGTAGAAACCATAACTTGAATTTTGATCTTTTCCTGGGCTAGCAATATGCAATACTTCTTCCTAATGCTGGACAGAGGGTCACAGCTCCCAGTCAACCATATGATCATGAGAGTCAGCAACCAATACAAATTATTCTGGACCCACACAACCATTCCAATGTTCACTCTGAGTATAGTGCTCAATAAATAACATGAGTCATTCAGCACATTATCATAAAACAGGTTTTAGGGTAGATGATTTTGAACAACTGTAGGCTAATGCAAGTGTTCCCAGCACATTTAAGGTAGACTAGCCTAAACTATCAGAGAAGGCAATGGCACCCCACTCCAGGATTCTTGCCTGGAAAATCCCATGGACGGAGGAGCCTGGTAGGCTGCAGTCCATGGGGTCGCTAAGAGTCGGACAGGACTGAGAGACTTCACTTTCAGTTTCATGCATTGGAGAAGCAAATGGCAACCCACTCCAGTGTTCTTGCCTGGAGAATCCCAGGGACGGAGGAGCCTGGTGGGCTGCCGTCTATGGGGTCGCACAGAGTCGGACACGACTGAAGTGACTTAGATTAGCTTAGTTTAGCCTCAACTACAATGTTCAGTAGGTTGATGCTGCTAAGTCGCTTCAGTCGTGTCCGACTCTGTGCGACCCCATGGACTGCAGCCCACCAGGCTCCTCCGTCCATGGGATTTCCCAGGCAAGAGTACTGGAGTGGGGTGCCATTGCCTTCTCCGGTTCAGTAGGTTAGGTATATTAAATGTGCTTTTGACTTTGGGTAGTTTCAATTCACAGTGGGTTTACAGGGTTAGAACTCCATGTCAGTCAAGGATGATCTGTATTTTGTGGTGGTTGTTACAGAGAGGTGCTATTTTAAATTTGCATTTCCTCTCATGCTAAAAGAACAAGTAATTCAGAGCAGCTTCCTTTGTTTGGGGAGAAGGGAAATCATTCCATTGGTCCCAGCATATAAAATTGGCATCCCTGTTCTAGAAAAAGATTATAATAAAGTAGTGGTTTTTTTGCTTAACAATGGGAGGCCTATCTTTTACCAAATGGTGTGCAAGACTCTAAAGCTGTTGAAAAGATAGCAAGCAAACATGCAAAAGCGGTAAAGAGAAATTTAGGAAAAAAATTCCTTGCTCTGGGTAGTTAGGGTTATCTGAATATTTCTGAAGGATTGAGATTGTCCCTGAAATAGGTTATCTGAAAGAAACTGAAACCAAAAAAAAAAAAAAAAAAGCAGAAAGACAAGTCCATGGAGGAAGTATACAGCTAGATCTGCAACTAACAAAGACCAAAATTTCATGAGGGTTGATAATTAATGGGCAGATGGATAGCTAAATCTGCACACCTTTACTGAATGGCCATCAGAGGACTGTGAGTTCGCTGAGGGAATAGACTGTGTGTGACTGTAAATAAAAGGCCAAGAGGTTCTGAATCCAGGCCTGCCTTGTCTGGAATGAGCTGAAGGACAGGACTTCTCTTCCCTCACTGCCCATAGTTAAAACATGAGTCCTGCCCAGCATGCTGGCAATGACACCATCACTGAAGCAATGCAAGAAACAGAACTAGACCATGTTCATTTGACGAGAAATGAAGGTTCTCAAGTGTATGATCTGCAATGAGTCCTTAGCACCAAGACTGACACTGTGGGGCAGACAAGTGTTTCAGATAAGACTACTGTGTCACAGAGCTCAGATGAAGAGTCGTCACCATCAGGAAGTTAGACAGCTATGGGGGAAGGGGCAAGGTGTGACTTGCCATAAACACAGAGCTAATTCTCAGGTTATTTCCACACTCCACTGCATTCACACTCCAGTGGCAAGTATGATGACAGTAGTGAGGACAGAATCACTTTGCGTTGGTCAGATAACTGCTGCTTACACCATTTGGGGAACATACCAGAGTGGCGGCTGATTCTGCAGCAACTGACTTCCGGCAGCGCTTGGAGCATTTTCTCGCTCCATTCATGAGGCTGGAGTGATGATACGAAGATGTCAGTAAATATCCTGGAGATTTGAGATTATTAAAGAAGTGCTGACTCACTGGAGGAGAGAAGGATAAAGGAGGGTTGTTAGCTTTGATTTGAATAATAATCTATGATTGAGAATTGGGTCATATTAAATAAAAATGAAAGCACTTCATTATGGGTGAAAAGAAAACATAAGTAGAAGTAGTGTAAATTAATGGAGAAGAAAGTCTGTGAAGTTGTGGGAATTCACATCTAATATTCATCTAATATTTATCTAATATTAATCAACTTTCAAAGAGTCAATCTTGATTTCCCAGAATTACTATTTCCCAGCAACTTTCAGTCTGGGGTGGGGAGGAACTCTAATATTAATAAAGCCTTTGTAACTAAAAATCTGTGTAAAGCTAACTTTTCCTGCTGTCAGAAAGGAAGAAATTTTCCTCTATCCTTCTAGGTTCTTCTGGCTGGTTTTAGAATTACACTGACTTAAGACAGAATAGCAGGATAAAATCAAAGGAAAGTTTGATAACATGCATACCTAGAGAGACCCAGGAAAACTGAGCAACTCTCCAAAACGGTGGAAACACTCACCTTAATTACTGTCTTCAGCTAAAGACATAAGAGTATGTTATGAGTAGTGATTTGGGACTTCAAAGGGGAGGAAGGCAATTCACATGAAGATGGAAAAGAAAATATCTGGCAGACAAATGTTTGCTGGGCAGGTGGAGACAGAGAACACAGAGAGGAATTTGAACAACCAGAGTTTGCTAGGTTCCTCCCTGTCTATCACACCAAGCTCGTACAGTACTTATCTACGTAGATAGCACGCTTCCTGCACTAGGCCCCCTTCTACATTCTTCAGATAGCTAAGAGGGAGATATAATGAAAGACTCTGGAGTCTTATATTTCTTAAAAATAAGCAGGCTAAGTGACCTGTCATCTCTCATGACAATGAGACGTTTGGGGGCAGCAAGTTTTGCTTCCCTACATAGCAATAGGTGGATAATAAATAAGTTGAGTCCTGTGGGCCATAAAAACTTCTGTTGCTGCTAAATCTAGCCATTTTAAATTGAAAGTCACCATGGACAATGCATAAATGAATAAATATTCAGTTCAGTTCAGTTCAGTTGCTCAGTCGTGTCCGATTAGCTCTGTTTTAATAACATTTTACTTACAAAAGCCAGAGGCACCTGGATTCCGCTTATGTGAGGGCTGCAGTTTGTGGACACCTGTGTCAGATGGAAAATAGCATGACAACTATTTTCTTAACTTTTAGAGAATGCTCTAGCCTTTTTAAAACTAACATTTATGGAGTTCCTGCTATGTTCATGTTATTATGCTTCTGCCTGGAAACAAAAGGAAAAGTAAAATGCTGCTTTTAAGAATCCAAGAATCCAACAATTTAAAAAAGAAAAAAAAAGATAAAACTCACTGGGCTCTAGTACCACACTGTAGGTGAAATTATACCGCAGTACAGAGTGAGAATTCAGAAGAACTTAATTTTCTCAAAGCGCTTCAGGAAAATCTTCATAAACAAAGTGACACAAATAGAATTTTTGGATTAGTTATACTGTTAGCTAAAAACGTTAAGCAGTTGCTTCTAGTAGAGCTAAGAGCATGAAAAAGCACGGGTAGAGGAAAGTGTACAGAAGATTGGCAAATCAACACTTCTTGTATCTGTAGTGTCCCAATGTGCTTGGACTTTCATTCTATAGATAATTATGATGAATGATGATAGCAATAAAAATGATGATAAAGGTAAATATTTATTGAAGACTAACTAGGTAATCTCCCCCAAATCACTTTCCTAAAGCATATTTTTTGCATAATTAATATTCTGAAATTCTGATTATTGATTTACTGGAAAGACCTTTAAGTGCTTTAATGGGAATATTCAATTTCTGAAACAATATATTCAGTATCCATCATTGGAGAAGAAACTTGTTCAAAACGTTTTGAGACATCTTTGTCAATATCTTAGTATTTATCTGTTAGCACTTTTAGAGAGCTTTAAGTAATGTTTAAATTTCTTCTCAGTTTCACACTTATGATTAAAGGTGATCATACTTGAGATATATTCCTTAAACTATATGAAAATTATCTATCAGTTGTCTCTCAAGTCTAAACCAATCATTCTATACTGTGCTTTGAGATATAGAGGTTCTATAAAATATCTTCCTCGTCACTAAGCTGGCTCCACATGAGGGTATGCTTGAGGAAAACTGCAAGGGGAGAGAAGAAATAAGGAGTTTCTCTTTTCTGTTTTCTTTCTGCTTTTTCCCTACTTGCTTTCTATTGCTGTCATGCTTGTTTTTGCGATCCAGCAGGATCAGTTTTTTCCAGGAACAGCACTTGAATATAGTTTCCTGTTTTTCAAATACCAATCAGAAGTAGACAGTTCAGCATTACAACTTTCCTCAAGAAGTGGTATTTTAGTAATAGCTTGTAAATTTATTTTATAATGGGATCATTTGAGGGAACAATTTATTCAAAATGCATTCCATGAAATATACTTACAACAACATGATCAATGAATGTTTAATAATAATATTCACTCATTGCCTATTAGTACTGGCAGAGTCCTTTTAAATCAGAAAATATTAACAACTAATCTATGAGGCAGGTGCACGCATGCATGCTAAGTCACTTCAGTTGTGTCCGACTCTTTGGACCCCATGTACCATAGCCTCCCAGGCTCCTCTGTCCATGGGATTCTCCAGGCAAGAATACAGAAGTGGGCTGCCATGCCATCCTCCAGGGAATCTTCCCGACCCAGGGATTAACCCAAATCTCTTATGTCTCCTGCACTAGCAGGAAGGTTCTGTACCACTAGCACCATCTGGGAAGCCCCTCTGAGGCAGGTACTATATGGCAATGTCACAGATTGAAAAACAGAGGCAAGAGAAGTGACCTGACTTGTCCCAAATGATTCAGTTACTAAGCAGCAGAGCTGGGATTCAAATCCAGGATTCAAAAATGTAACTAACCACCACATTATATTGCCACTTAGATTATTGTAGCAGATTTGATAGAGGTGAAAATATTAATACTACAAGTTGAGGTAACAATAATTGTTACTCAGCAATAGCTTAAGAGGAAAAACATGCATGAGACTTTGAATTAAGGTGGTGGCAATAGAAGTAAAGATTCAAATAACCACTAGAGGTTAAATAAGGATTTGGTAACCTATTGGATATGGGGGGTAAAGAAGGGAGAAGGGCAAAACAGTTGTATTGTTATCTATTGCTGTTTTGAAAACACTCACATCTTAGTGGTTTCCAACAATAGCATTTATTTAGTTATCTACATTTACCTGGCAGGCTGCTGTGAGTTAATTTTCCTGATCTTGGCTGGATTTTCTACAGTCTCCAGGGCATTAGCATGGATCCCGGAATGCCACCATACTAAAACAAAGGTTTCCACTTTGAATAGCTAGTGCAATATCAAAAAGAAGAGAAAGGAGCAAATTTAAGAGGTGAAATGAGTAAAAGTACTAGTGCCAAATGGATATATCAGACTTGAAGTAAGATAAGTAGAGATATCTCACGGGGATTTAAATATGGGTCTGGAGGTTGAGAGAAAAAAAAAATCTAGAAATGGGGACATGGAGACTAATTCCAAAAGCCATGGCTTTTTGTAGTATCATTAATGGAGACTATGTAGAGCAGAAGTCAGGACCATTCTGAAACTGGCCAATAATGTGCTTTATTTTGCTTCTAATACATTCAGTTCAGTTCAGTCGCTCAGTTGTGTCCAACTCTTTGCGACCCCATGAATCACAGCACGCCAGGCCTCCCTGTCCATCACCAACTACCAGAGTTCACTCAAACTCATGTCCACAGAGTCGGTGATGCCATCCAGCCATCTCATTCTCGGTCGTCCCCTTCTCCTCCCGCCCTCAATCCTTCCCAGCATCAGAGTCTTTTCCAGTGAGTCAACTCGTCGCATGAGGTGGCCAAAGTATTGCAGTTTCAGCTTTAGCATCAGTTCTTCCAATGAACACCCAGGACTGACCTCCTTTAGAATGGACTGGTTGGATCTCCTTGCAGTCCAAGGGACTCTCAAGAGTCTTCTCCAACACCACAGTTCAAAAGCATCAATTCTTCGGCCATCAGCTTTCTTTCCAGTCCAACTCTCACATCCATACATGACCATGGGAAAAACCATAGCCTTGACTAGACGGACCTTTGTTGGCAAAGTAATGTCTCTACTTTTTAATATACTATCTAGGTACATAGGTAATCTAGTAATGGCTGTACACGAAAGGGCTATTTAATATTATTGAGACTGAATGCTCATGATTGTTACCATCTAGTCTTTCTGCAAAATTAGATATATTTGACTCTTATCTTTCAAGGAAAAAAAGAATTTATTCTACAAAAGGAACGTAGAGAAAAGAGACAGATAAAATAATCTTCAATTATCAACAGCTATAAAAAATAGGAGAAACACAAATGACAGACGAGAGCAAGCTTTCATTTGCTTAGAAATACTTTCCTAACATTGACGGAATGATGCTGATATCTATAGGATTGAAAGCAATCTTTTTGAGCATGTTTATAAATGGTATTTCAGGGATTCAAGGGAATATATTAAGTACATTCTTATATTTTTTTACTAGTTCCATAACTCCATAAAATCAATTTAATCGAGAATCTAAAGGAATGTGTTTATCACTGGTTTGATGTAATAAATACTGTATTTAGAGCCCAAATTTAATAAGCTTTCATGAATTTCCTAATTTAAAACTGAAGTATGTGACTTAATTAAAATTTAATAACAAGCATAGTAAATAATACTTATTTTTGAGTATATGAAAGCATTTTAAGTATTATCCCTCACCACTATTTCTTACACTATAAGAATGTATAATGTAATCTCTTTTCTTTTGCAATAATTATTACATACACATAACAAAAATGCTGACATATTTTGGTATGAAGGGAATGATATCCAAGGGCTATTCCCTTTTAATTTTCTTTTATTTGGCCACCATCAATAACATTCTAGAGGCATGCATTTGCCTCATGAAATATCAGAATTGTGCAACATGTATGCAGTGGGAAAAAGGCCTAGGCCTTCCATAGTTACTTGCTTGAACATAGATGTGAAACTATTAAGTAGAGAAAAGCAATTTAAGAGCTAAGTACAACCTAAGATAATGTCAAAAGAGGTGCATTTCAGGAAAAAAAAAATAGAGTTACTGGCAGTTCTCTGAAGTTATTGTCGATAGAAAGTTAAAAAAGAAAAAGTAGTTCAGAAAATAAACTAGAGAGAAAATTTCAAAGTACTAAATCCAAAGAGTGGCACCGAACTGTGAAATTAAGAAGAAAAATTTCCAATGGTACATAAAAGAGTCAAAGTGGTAGTAATGGGGCCTTATTATCACCCGGGTTTGTACTTGAGAACATTAAGGTGATGGAAAGGTAGCTGCAGCGTATCAGTGATGCTGGTATAGGGAAAAGATAGAGTGCCTCTGCCTTTAATTGGCAAATTAAAGGCAACAAGAAAAACAGTGTGATCCATTTTTAGACACTTTCTTTCACTGCACAAGGACTTTTACTGGAGTGGCAATCCACCAAGAGATAGAAAACAGGACCCAGATTCTTAAAGACTGCCAAGGTAAATAACAGCCACACAGAAAGATACTTAAAATCATGTTAGAGTTAATGGCTCTTAAATCAAATTAAAATCATTCTGAACTGTGATGAGAGAATAAAAGTATATTCTAGTACCTGTGAGATGAATAACAAAAATAACAAGTTTTCCTAAGTCCCACTTGTTAGAATACCCTGCAGTGACTTGAAAGATGTCAGCTGATTTGCAGAAGACCTCATGTGGAAGCCATTGCAGAAAGCATTATCCAGTCTTAATTTAATTACTGTTTGAGCAAATACAATTTATGAGTACTCCAGAACTCTCCAAAGATGGTCCTTACTCAGGACCACTTTTTACATACAATGAAGCCTTAGTGGTTTTATTCACATATCACTATACTCATTTTCTAATTTTTTTTTTTATATACCAATAATTTAGTTGACATCACTGCTACAGTTACCCTATTACCCTTTTATTAATATAATGTAACCATGTGATGAAAAGATATTCTGGATGCTTATGTTTTTTCTTAAAAGAATAAAGTTGGGATGAGCGGCCGGCGGGGAGTGGAGGAGAGCGGTTGGATTTCCTGCGAGACCAGCACATGCGGTTCTTCCAGCGCTGCCTCCAGGTTTTGCCTGAGCGCTACTCTTCGCTCGAGACCAGCAAGTTGACTATTGCATTTTTCGCAGTCTCTGGGCTGGATATGTTGGACTCCTTAGATGTGGTGAACAAGGATGATATAATAGAGTGGATTTACTCCCTGCAGGTCCTTCCCACAGAAGACAGATCAAATCTAGATCGCTCTGGTTTCCGAGGCTCTTCCTACCTGGGTATTCCATTCAATCCATCAAAGAATCCCGGAACTGCTCATCCTTACGATAGTGGCCACATAGCAATGACCTACACTGGCCTTTCATGCCTAGTTATTCTTGGAGTCGACCTAAGCCGGGTAAATAAAGAAGCTTGCTTAGCAGGCTTGAGAGCCCTTCAGCTAGAAGATGGAAGTTTTTGTGCAGTACCTGAAGGCAGTGAAAATGACATGCGATTTGTATACTGTGCTTCCTGTATCTGCTACATGCTCAACAACTGGTCTGGCATGGATATGAAAAAGGCTATCAACTATATTAGAAGAAGTATGTCCTATGACAATGGGTTGACACAGGGAGCAGGACTTGAATCTCATGGAGGATCAACTTTTTGTGGCATTGCATCACTGTGCCTGATGGGTAAACTAGAAGAAGTTTTTTCAGAAAAAGAATTGAACAGGATAAAAAGGTGGTGTATAATGAGACAACAGAACGGTTATCACGGAAGGCCTAATAAGCCTGTTGACACCTGTTACTCTTTCTGGGTGGGAGCAACTCTAAAGTTTTTCTAAAGCTTTTCCAGTATACTAACTTTGTGAAAAATAGAAATTACATCTTATCAACTTAAGATCGCCTTGTTGGGGGATTTGTCAAGTGGCCAGATAGCCATCCAGATGCTTTGCATGCATACTTTGGAATTTGTGGCCTGTCACTAATGGAAGAAAGTGGCATTTGTAAGGTTCATCCTGCCCTGAATGTAAGCACACGGACTTCTGAGCGCCTTTGAGATCTCCATCAGAGCTGGAAAACCAAGGACTCTAAACAGCGCTCAGAGAACGTACACATCTCCACATGACTAACTTTAGACAGGGGGGTGGTGGGGAGGATTTGTAGCCTAACTGTAGCTAAAGGTTAAAAGCCATGTGTAACCAAGTGTGCTCTTTTTTAAGAGGTAGTCTTACAATAGAATCTTGTGCCAGTAATCTTTGTACTATATTTCAAGACAATCTTTGTTGAAGTTTGAACCACAGTGGACTCCATCGTGGTTCTTAAATGTTTATGCTGTATTTCTAAGTTCTTTGAGGCAAATTAACTGTATGTATGTAGGTTATCTTTTTTAAAAAAAACAAAAACAAAAAAACTTCAGTACAGAATTGTATCATATAAAATGGACATGAATCTTCAAAAGAAGTTTACAGTTCACATAGCATTGGTAATCTTCGGGTGAACACTTAGTGATCATTTAGAAAGCTTGACTGCTTATGGTGGAACATTGCTTTAATGAATTAAGTATCTAGGATTATTCTTTGAAAACAGATGATCCCATAATTTTTAAAAGAAGAGTTATTTTGTCTTATTCTTAAGTAAAATGTGCCAATTAAACTTTTGTGACCTATAAAATGAAATTAACTTCATAGCAAGAAAGAATAGGCTTAACTAATACAGTAATTTCCTAAAGGGAGATTTCTATAAAAAGACTGTTATGTAACAGAGGAAAAGGTAATTTAACTGTATGTGATTGTGAGTGGGAAAGTTTTGTGCTGTGCATCTATTTTAGATGTTGCTGGGGTAAATAATAGTTATGTTTGATTTTAATCTCAAATCATTAGTCGCTTTTTTCCCCCCCTTTCTGCAGAGAAAGCCGTCTTACCTAGAGGGAAGAACATTTAGTGGCTTTGTTTCTTTTTCTGAGATAAATTTTAAACTGTATTTTTATAACTGAACAAAAAAAAATAAAGTTATATAAAATGTTTGGAGATTTTTTATTTACCCAGGGAATTATTACATAGAAAAGATATTCAAGTTGAAAATATTGTAATAAACACAAAGTGATTTAATGTATTATTTGTTTTTAAAAAACCTAACATTTTTTGTTCTCAAGGTATTTGCAAGCATACACTGATATCTAATAACATCTAATATTTTGTATAGGAGTATTAAGTACATTATCAAATGCACACACACATGCATACACACACACAGATGGAGTGTTGTCAAGGAAGGTTTATGAGAAGAGAATGCTTGAGCAAAAACTTGAAGAGAGTGACTGAGCCAGGTGGATATATGGGGTAAGGGCCCCCCATGCAAAAGGAAAGGTATACATATTTCCTACTCGAAATTGGTGCTCAAGAAATGAAAAACTTCTTAGCTGTTTAACTAGCTCAATTCAATCAATAGCTAGCTCAATTCAATCTTCTGACAAGTCCCTAAACTTTTAAGTTTGCTTGCTATAAGTTATAGGTACTGACTCTTTTCTATTTCTTATGAATGCTATGAGAATCAACTCTATGATATGTAAAGCATATGTAGTGGGAGCAGTCAGAAAAAATATCACCCACTTCCTACATCCTTTTATTAAAGTAATTCTTTAATCAAGATGAGTGTCTTTTTCCTCAACCAGAAAATAGCCATTGATATCATCAGTATAGATTTTAATTTTTAGGAGCAATTACATGCATTATACAACTTGAAATCCTCTGCCTACATTTACCTAAAAAGGTTATTTTAAATATAACTAATTATAGTAAGACTGCCTTTTATACCCCTTTGATTGATGAAATAATAAAAAAGTAAAATGCAACACCACCAAATATTAGCAAGGATGTGAGCAACTGCAACTCTATCTTATACTTATTCTCTCATTTAATTGTTGTAACAATTCTCTCTGAAAGACTATCGTTTCTTCCTTTTATACATAGGGAACTGAAGTACAAAAAGGTAGGTAACTCGGCCAATGTCACATAGCTAATAAATTGGAGCACTAGAATTTAAACCAGAGAGTTTGAGCTTTCAACGAGTCACAAACCACCCTTGGTAAATGTGTTTATATTAAAGCAAAGTTCTCACAGGGTCCAGCAGCACCAGCCTCACCCAGAAATTAGAATTGCAAGTTCTGGAACCTCACCCTAGATCTACCAAATCAGAAACTCTGGGACTGAGTTCAGCAAATGTATTTTAAACAAGTGCTCAATGTGTGAAAGCAATCTGCAGTCCTATAGATCCCACTGCAGATGGTGATTGCAGTCATGAATTTAAAAGACACTTACTCCTTGGAAGGAAAGCTATGACCAACCTAGATAGCATATTAAAAAGCAGAGACATTACTTTGCCAACAAAGGTCTGTCTAGTCAAGGCTATGGTTTTTCCAGTGGTCATTTATGGATGTGAGAGTTGGACTGTGAAGAAAGCTGAGTGCTGAAGAATTGATGCTTTTGAACTGTGGTGCTGGAAAAGACTCTTGAGAGTCCTGTGGACTGCAAGGAGATCCAACCAGTCCATCCTAAAGGAGATCAGTCCTGGGTGTTCACTGGAAGGACTGATGCTAAAGCTGAAACTCCAATACTTCGGCCACCTCATGTGAAGAGTTTACTCATTGGGAAAGACCCTGATGCTGGGAAGGGTTGAGGTCAGGAGGAGAAGGGGACGACCGAGAATGAGATGGCTGGATGGCATCACCGACTCTGTGGACATGAGTTTGAGTGAACTCTGGGAGTTGGTGATGGGCAGGGAGGCCTGGCGTGCTGTGATTCATGGGGTCGCGGAGAGTCGGACACGACTGAGCGCCTGAACTGAACTGAACTGAACTGAACTGAACTGAATGGGAAATTAAAAGGAACTTAGAATGTATCTTTCCCCACTGTTTTCACTTCAGTTGAAACCTGATGCTTCTCAATTCACACTTTTAAATTGTATGAGCTTCAGAAAAGTCTGAAGAACAAATGTATCTATTTGGGAATTAAGTATAGTTTTTGTTGTGGGAGGGCAGAATTTTCTAAAGAGGGAAATTTGAGAAAGAGGATACCTGGAGAGTGTGTTAAACTGAAGCTAGGAGACTCAGGTTAACATAAAGATAAGATTTCCATCCCCCCATGAATTTCAATCCATCAGTTCAGTTCAGTCGCTCAGTTGTGTCCGACTCTTCACTACCCCATGAATCACAGCACGCCAGGCCTCCCTGTCCATCACCAACTCCCGGAGTTCACTCAAACTCATGTCCATCGAGTCGGTGATGCCGTCCAGCCATCTCATTCTCTGTCATCCCCGTCTCCTCCCGCCCCCAATCCTTCCCAGGAATCCATAGATCTGTTAAAAATTAATAAACAGAAAACTCAATTAAATATAGCTGGTTAACCAAAAGGCAGGGTGCTCTTCCCCTAGCAGAGCCCAACAAGAAGGAGAGGTTCTTCTTTCCTAGCAAGGACTCGGCCAATGAAAAGCAAGGACTCTATTTGCTATAGCTTTTATAACCTTTTTTTCTCTATAAGAAGTACTTCTTTCTCTTACTTTGTGAGGATTTGCACCTTCTTCACCATGGACGCAGACCCCAAACTGTAATTCTCTGCTGATACCCAATAAACCCAATAAAACCCAATACTTTTTGCTAGAGAAATATCTGGTAGCATGTTTCATGTCAGCAGATCTTTTTTGTAGGAGATTTAAGGAAAACCACATTAGTGCAAATCAATACCTTTATTCTATGAACCATAAACATTTTTGAATTAAACTGTTTTTTTTTTTTCAATAAAGAAATGTGCATTTACTAGTTGAATCTGATCTGGCAATAGAGAAAATTTTGTAGAAACAATGTGGTGAAGAAAAAGAGTACTGGAACTTCACAATCCATCCCCCTTCTCTTATTCCATAAGTTTCTAAACATATTGCCCACTGAGTGTGCTAAGCTATGAAGTCCTATGTAATGAAATGTGGTACTGAAAGTGAAATAAAGGTTAGAGAAAAGTCTGTGAACCCGGGAAAGCATTCGGGTAAGGACATACATCAGGGAATATATTCAACTATGGTATTGTCATAGCAAATATCCTGTTCCAACAACACAAGAGAAGACTCTACACGTGGACATCACCAGATGGTCAACACTGAAATCAGATTTATTATATCCTTTCCAGGCAAAGATGGAGAAGCTCTATACAGTCAGCAAAAACAAGACCAGGAGCTGACTGTGATCATGAACTCCTTTTGCCAAATTCAGACTTAAATTGAAGAAAGTTCAGAAAACCACTAGACCATTCGGGTATGACCTAAATCAAATCCAATATGAATATACAGTGGAAGTGAGACATAGATTTAAGGGACTAGGTCTGATAGACAGAGTGCCTGATGAACTATGGAAGGAAGTTTGTAACACTGTACAGGAGACAGGGATCAAGACCATCCCCATGGAAAAGAAATGAAAAAAGCAAAATGGCTGTCTGAGGAAGCCTTACAAATAGCTCTGAAAAGAAGAGAAGTGAAAAGCAAAAGAGAAAAGGAAAGATATACCCATTTGAATGCAGAGTTCCAAAGAATAGCAAGGAGAGATCAAAAAGCCTCCCTCAGTGATCAATGCAAAGAAACAGATGAAAACAACAGAATGGGAAAGACTAGAGATCTCTTCCAGAAAATTAGAGATACCAAGGGAACATTTTATGCAAAGATGGGCACAACAAAGGACAGAAATGGTTTGGACCTAACAGAAGCAAAAGATATTAAGAGGTGGCAAGAATACACAGAAGAACTGTACATAAAAGATCTTCATGACCCAGATAATCACAATGATGTGATCACTCACCTAGAGCCACACATCCTGGAATGTGAAGTCAAGTGGGCCTTAGAGAGCATCACTACGAACAAAGCTAGTGGAGGTGATGGAATTCCAGTGGAGCTATTTCTAATCCTGAAAGATGATGCTTTGAAAGTGCTGCACTCAATCTGTCAGCAAATTTGGAAAACTCAGCAGTGGCCACAGGACTGGAAAAGGTCAGTCTTCATTCCAATCCCAAAGAAAGGCAATGCCAAAGAATGCGCAAACTACCACCCAATTGCACTCATCTCACATGCTAGTAAAGTAATGCTCAAAATTCTCCAAGCCAGGCTTCAGCAATATGTGAACCGTGAACTTCCAGATGTTCAAGCTGGTTTTAGAAAAAGCAGAGGAATCAGAGATCAAATTGCAAACATTCGCTGGATCATCGAAAAAGCAGGCGAGTTCCAGAAAAACTTCTGCTTTATTGACTATGCCAAAACCTTTGACTATGTGGATCACAATAAACTGTGGAAAATTCTGAAAGAGATGGGAATACCAGACCACCTGACCGGCCTCTTGAGAAACCTGTATGCACGTCAGGAAGCAACAGTTAGAAATGGACATGAAACAACAGACTGGTTCCAAATTGATATTAGAATTAATATTATGATAAACCTTGTACAATTCCTACCTTCACACAGCAAGAGGTTCCCTAAATCTTGCTAGTCCATGGATTAGAAGCATTGGCATCAACGGGGCGCTTGTTTTCAGGCCATACTCCAGGCCTTATAAACAGAACTTGCATTTCTCCATTGGAAAAATAGCTTCATTGGAAAAATATCCAGACGTACAATAGAGTATGAGAAGCACTGTTTTAGGCTAAATAAAAAGGAGTGTAATAGTTGAGAACATGCACTCCTTCAAAAACTTTATTCAGTTCAGTCACTCAGTCATGTCCAACTATTTGTGACCCCATGGACTGCAGCACACCAGGCCTCCCTGTCCAACACCAACTCCTGGAGTTTACTCAAACTCATGTGCATTGAGTCAGTAACGCCATCCAACCATCTCATCCTCTGTCGTCCCCTTCTCCTCCTGCCTTCAATCTTTCCCAGCATCAGGGTCTTTTCAAATGAGTCACATCTTCACATCAGGTGACCAAAGTATTGGAGTTTCACCTTCAGCATCAGTTCTTCCAATGAATATTCAGGACTGATTTCTTTCAGGATGGACTGGTTGGATCTCCTTGTAGTCCAAGGAAATCTCAAGAGTCTTCTCCAACACCACAGTTCAAAGGCATCAGTTCTTCAGTGCTCAACTTTCTTTATAGTCCAACTCTCACATCCATATATGACTACTGGGAAAACCATAACTTTGACTAGATGGACCTGTGTTTGCAAAGTAATGTCTTTGCTTTTTAATAAGCTGTCTAGGTTGGTCATAACTTTTCTTCCAAGAAGCAAGTGTCTTTTAATTTAATGGCTATAGTCACAATCTGCAGTGATTTTGAGCCCCCCAAAACAAAGTCTGTCACTGTTTCCATTGTTTCCCCATCTATTTGCTGTGAAGTGATGGGACCAGATGCCATGATCTTAGTTTTCTGAAGGTTGAGCTTTAAGCCAACTTTTTCACCCTCCTCTTTCACTTTCATCAAGAGGTTCTTTAGTTCTTCTTCACTTTTTGCCATAAGGGTGGTGTCATCTGCATACCTGAGGTTATTAATATTTCTCCTGGCAATCTTGATTATAGCTTGTGCTTTATCCAGTCCAGCATTTCTCATGATGTACTATGCATATAATTTAAATAAGCAGGGTGACAATTTACAGCCTTGATGTACTCCTTTCCTGATTTGGAACCAGTCTGTTGTTCCATGTCCAGTTCTAACTGTTGCTTCCTGACCTGCATACAGATTTCTCAGGAGTCAGGTCAGGTGGCTTGGTATTCCCATCTCTTGAAGAATTTTCCTCAGTTTGTTGTGATCCACACAGTCAAAGGCTTTGTCATAGTCAATAAAGCAGAAGTAGATATTTTTCTGGAACTCTCCTGCTTTTTCAATGATCCAACAAATGTTGGCAATTTGACCTCTGGTTTCTCTGCCTTTTCTAAATCCAGCTGCAACATCTGGAAGTTCACAGTTCATACATTATTGATGCCTGGCCTACTTTGCTAGGGTGTGAGATGAATGCAATTGTGTGGTAGTTTGAGCATTCTCTGGCATTGTCTTTCTTTGGGATTGGAACTTTTTTAGAACTTTATTCAGTTCAGTTCAGTTCAGTCGCTCAGTCGTGTCCGACTCTCCACGACCCCACGAATCACAGCACGCCAGGCCTCCCTGTCCATCACCAACTCCCGGAGTACACTCAAACCCATGTCCACAGAGTCGGTGATGCCATCCAGCCATCTCATTCTCGGTCGTCCCCTTCTCCTCCCGCCCCCAACCTTTCCCAGCATCAGAGTCTTTTCCAGTGAGTCAACCCGTCGCATGAGGTGGCCAAAGTATTGCAGTTTCAGCTTTAGCATCAGTCCCTCCAATGAACATCCAGGATTGATCTCCTTTAGAAAGGACTGGTTGGATCTCCTGGCAGTATAAGGGATTCTCAAGAGTCTTCTCCAACACCACAGTTCAAAAGCATTGATTCTTCGGCGATCAGCCTTCTTCACAGAACTTTATTAGATATTGCAATTTGTTTTCCAAAGTGGTTATATAAAATAAAATCCCACCAGAAGTCAGATTTATAAAATTTTACCAGGCAGCTGGATATGAAATACTGTTTCATTATTGTTTGATTTATATTTCCCTCATTTCTCCTGAATTTGAGCATGTCTTCACAATTCTGTTGCCCATTCGTCCATTATGCGAATTTCCTGGTCGTTTCCTTTGCCAGAGATTCTGTTGGTTTTCTGTTTGTATTTTGTTCTTTTATGTCATGTCCAAGCATCCTAAGGCAGACTTTTTATCTTTATTTTCCCTTTCCTTCATCCTTCCTTCTCTCTCTTTGCTAGAAGAGGCTGCAGGGTATGGCGGTTATTCAGCTATTCCATTTGTCATGATATCAGATGTGAACATTCATAACTAAAACACTTCATTATTATCTTATTGGCCAAGATAAAATAAGAATAACAACAAAAGCAATTTTAACTTGTCTATATGTGGAAAGAACAGAATTTGAAGACAGTCCTGCCTGATCAAGATCTGTGCTCAAAGGCTCTTCAATCCCCAATTATTTCTTGTGATCAAAAAATTATGATTATGTTATAGCTGAAATCTACCACTTTTTCCTCTCTTTAACATATAGTATGATAATACCTAATAGTGTATAATATGTATATTATATACCTGTTTAATAGGCTATATATAATATATAGCATATATTGCATTTATATATAATACATGTAACAGTATAATCTCTTTAAAACATTAATGGAGTGAAGTAAGCGAGAAAGAAGAACATCAATACTGTATATTAACGCATATATATGGAATTTAGAAAAATGGTAACCTGAACCCTGTATAAGAGACTGCAAAAGAGACATAGGCATTTAGAACAGTCTTTGGGACTCTGTGGGAGAGGGTGAAGGTGGAATGATTGGGGAGAATGGAATTGTAGCATGTATATTATCATAAGTGACCAGTCCAGGTTCGACGCATAAATTTTCCTCTGTTCATTTCTTTGCATTTGTGCTTTTTTAATAAAAATACTTTTAACTATAAAAAAAAAAACATTAATGGATAGCAAGGTTAATGTCTGAGTTAGCCTTCAATAATGAGTAGGTAAGAGTTCTAAAATAATTCAAAATATTTTTATACCATTATCCTTCCACTAATATTTTTAAAAATTATTATAGGAATCATCAGTGGTATCTGATTAATAAATAATATTGTTTATTTGCTTGTAATTATTTTACTAAGCCACTCCCCTGAAAATTGTTTCTGTAGGTCTGGGCTGGAACCCAGATAACTGTAGATATCTGAAGTTGTATAGACATAGACATAAGTATTTTTTCATAAGCAAGTTTGGGGAGAAAATTTTCACTTCTTCGGTCATAGATACATCTGCTCCCTCTCACCTGATTAAGCATAATTCAAAACATGTGTAAGATCAGTGCAGTGAGGCATATGTTTTGGAAAGAACATTTTGGTCGATCTTGCTAAGGGAGGACATATCCTCCAGGTCCCAAGGGGATATCTTCTAGGCAAATGTCAAGGCAATCCCAACTTGGATCCATTTAAACACTGTACAGCTTACTGCCCTGTCCCATAACACTGATAAAGTAACCAAAGTGCTGACTTTGTTTATGAGCCACCCACTCTCCCTGCATAGCTGCTACTTCTCTTATCTCTGTGTGACCTCTAAGCCAACTGCAGATGAGGGAGGGATTCAAGGCAGCAGCATATCTGGGCTCTACCAGGTCTCCTGGCAATAGTCTGAGCTGAGTTCACCCTTTTCACTTCAACTTTACTCTCCGTGCATGTGGCAGTTTTAAGTTCTAACATCCTGGCTACAGTCTCTGCACATCTGTAAACTTGTGTCTTATTTTTCATTTCAAAGTTATGAGATGCCTATTTTGGAAAATAAGGATAATTGAAAAAGCAGTGAATTTGATTTGATGTGACAGAAGAAAGCAATTGAAGAGGATATTATAACTACTCAAGCTTGCAGGAACTTTTTTATTGCCAATGAAGAACTTTCTCAATTTGGACAAAGACACAAGCATGATGTGTTCTTGATAAGTGCTTTTCTTTCCAAAAATCTAAAAATAGTTTACAATTAGCCTGTCATGCATTTATAAGGGTGCTGGTAAATGCTACCATTCCTTCAGGAAAAAAGAAAAGGTGGTGAGAAAAGAAACTAAACACATACACACACACACACACACACACACACACACACAAAGTTGAAGAAGAGAGGATTTCCAGGTATAGAGCCCCATACCCATTAATTGAGCAGTAAATATCATATAGTAACAAACAAAATAAAATATAGTACTGGCTGCTGAAAGAATGAAGGATAGGGAATGTAAGATAGTAATGGTTTGATACATAGGTTGTTAAAAGCATTGAAGGAATACACATGAAAGCATGTAGAACAGAGCTGGATACATAGAAAAAGCTATCAGTAAACATTTCTCGTTTTCATTAATTATTTTCCTTTAAGAAACTAAAGACAAATATATGCAAAGATACCTAACAGTAATCTACTCCAATACTAGAAGAAAGTTTTACATATGTTAATTCTTTTTTGCATCCCTAGCAACTAACTTGGGAGGGATCAATAACATGTACAGGATTCAGTTGCAGTCAGCATATATTAACTACAGATCAATGCAAGAGGCAGTAAATATATAAAAAATGGTTGATTTTTCCCCAAATCACAGGGAACATTTAGCAATGTTTGGAAATATTTTAGGTTGCCACCACTTGGAGGGAAGGGGTTACCACTGGTTTCCAGTAGGTAGAGGCTAGGGATGTTGCTACACACTGTACAATGCAGAGGACAGCCCCCCTCCCCCTCCCTCTACCCAGTTAAAAATCATTAAATCCAAAAGGCCAACAGTGACAAGGAGTCTAAAACTTTGCACCTCAAGATTAGGAGACATGTATTTCAGACACAAGAGAAAATAAGAGAAAACTAGGGGAGAGGGAAATGCTGATATAAAAAGCAATAATGAGTTAAAAGCCCACAAGAGGAGTTCAGGGAACAGTGTGAAGCACACTTTGGATTGTATGTTCCCATCTCTTGTGATTACCAGGGTGCATTTCTCCTCCACATTCCTTTTGTGCCCTGGATCATTCAACAGAACATCTAGTCATGTGACTCTGATCCAGGAATCCACTTCCTCAATCAATTCCATTTACCATCAAGAAACCACAACTTCTCCCTTTGGTTTGCCTGTCTATACAAATACAACAACTCTAGAGTTCTTTAAGACAAGTTCATTCTCTAGTCCCCATGCTTTGCTTAATGTAGACATATGACGAGCTCCCTCCCTCTTTAATACCTATTTCACTCGACAAGGGGAGAGGCACTTTACATTTCTCTGAGATGTCCAAATGTCCATGAAATCCATTTCAATAAGTAACCTGAAACTAAGTCTAGAAATGAGGATGATTACCAGATCTTAAGGAACTTTAGTCTTCAGCCGTATACATTAACATGAAACAAAATATATTAGGCATATATCATCTCAAGCCATTATCAGAAACACGTTTCTTCTTTAATCAGTCATTTCTTTGAGTGTATGTGCTTTCTCTGTTAAGTGGTAAAATAAGTGAGACCTTGTTCCTACATTTTGAGTTCTCACTTGTAAGAATTTCATTAAAAAAATATCAAAAGTTTGACCTCATTTCTTCCATTACTAGGATCTTATTAACATCTTCTTTTCTCCTTCATGTCCCAATATTAAATAATACACTTAAATACACTCAACAAAGACCGTGTTTGAGGAAAAACCAAATTAGTTACTAAAGCTTAAGAAATGAGGATTAGAGGGTAATTTCACAATTAATACACATTTGGTTATCAAAGTTTGACTTTAATTCAACTAAAAATAATTATATTTTTCTTATGGCTTGCTATTTTAAACATTCTAGTAATTTTGTGCATATCTGATAGAGAAGCCAGAACTACGAAATTGAAAGAGTATGAAAAAAAAAAAAAACCTAGCAGCTGCCCAATATAATAACCCTGAAGCAAAGTAGTTGGTCAGGAGTGAAATTCTTTTGTTTACTTTTAATTTCCTTCTAGCTTTTAAAAATATATCTTGTGTTCAGATAAATGCTACATCAAAGCAGTCATAATAAATAATTAGAGTGTTATCAAAGACCGTTTTGTTCTTCCAGCTGCCAGAACTGTTTTATTTACATAGTATTGTGAAGTGATTCAAAAACAGCTGCTATTTTATGTGAGCTATGCCATGATTTGATTTGAAATGCTTTCCTCAAATATAACCAATGTCATTTTAAGAACAATGACAGACTCATGACAAAACAGTTTTTGGAGTGTCGTGCATCTTAGAAGGAAAATAACTGTGATGGATGGGTGAATGTTGTGAATGGAAAAGTATGGTTTCCCAAGGGAAATGTTAGCTTAAAATTGCATGGTCTCAGTATGAGTGTGTGAATGGCACAACTGAGGAAAATGTGCACAGGTCAGACACCTGGAAGACTTTCCCAGAAATGCCTTCTGCCTGAGAGCAGACAGTTCACTTGCCAATTTAATTTACCTCACCTCTGGAGTTAATACTCTCCCACACCACGTAGCAGCAGAAATAGTGGGATGCGTGTGTAAATCCTCCTGTATAGAAGTTTACATAAGCAGGACAAGGCAAGGTGAGGAAGAGAAAACCAAAAACAACAGAAAAAGCAAGGTGCGCCAGCACAAGGGAATGAGTAAGGCAAAGGAAAAAAAAAAAAAGAAATAAGGAGGAGAGGAGAGGAAAGACTATTAGCCCAACCGCCTCATTTTTACCCCTACTCATGGAAATGGAGTTCCTTTTAATTTCCTTGTTAAAACGGGTGCCTCTGTTTCTTTGTTAATATGGGTGCCTGGTTGTTTGATTTTCTATTCCCTACACCATAGAAATACTTCTTGTTTTTCGCAGAGAGAGGGACACAAGTTGAGGAGTACTATGGGATTTTTCAGTCAGTTCAGTTCACTTCAGTCGCTCAGTCATGTCCGACTCTCCGCGACCCCATGAATCACAGCATGCCAGGCCTCCCTGTCCATCACCAACTCCCGGAGTTCACTCAAACTCATGTCCACAGAGTCGGTGATGCCATCCAGCCATCTCATTCTCCGTCGTCCCCTTCTCCTCCCGCCCCCAACCTTTCCCAGCAACAGAGTCTACAGCTAAAATATGCTATGAGGTAATGCAATGGGAATGACCAGGACACCTCGGAATGTCACTTATTAATTAGGGGATTTATTTACTTACTGATGCTCCAACTCAAACTCTTTTAGTGATGGGAAATCCAAGCTATGTTCCAGAGGTCTAATCAATACTTTTTTTCCCCCCAATCAGCTTGTCACAAATTTATTATTGATATCACTTAGGAAATCACAGTTTTGTCTATGTCAACAACTTGCCACCAACGTATTTTTTCAGATTCTTTCAAGATATTTTATCTTTGGGAGATAAAATGCACGGAATACATAAACCGATAAGTTTTTTCAAGTCATAAAATCATATTGAATGCTGTGTTTAATATAACCTTAAGATATGAGTCCATAATAAATAAATCATAATTTTTTCAGTTCATGATTATTACTAAGTGCCTGTGTTTGATTTTCTATTATTCGTTGATGCATGCAAAGAGATGACTCATTGGAAAAGACCCTGATGCTGGGAGGGATTGGGGGCAGGAGGAGAAGGGGATGACAGAGGATGAGATGACAGGATGGCATCACTGACTCGATGGACCTGAGTTTGAGTAAACTCTGGGAGTTGGTGATGGACAGGGAGGCCTGGCGTGCTGTGATTCATGGGGTCACAAAGAGTCAGACATGACTGAGTGACTGAACTGAACTGAATGTATATTTATTTAAGATATATATTTAAATAGAATGCCCATGAGTAGAGACTTGGTTAATTAAATTCTGAAAAGTATATTAAATGGAATATTACATAGCGATTAAAAAGACTGAATTACTACATTTGATAAAGGCTTCAGAAAGAACAACAAAAAAAGAGATGGAGAAACTGGAAACCATAAACTAAATGAAATGGGAGCATTGAATATGAAATAGAAAAAGTGAAACAAACTAGATTATATCATGATATAATTCAGTCCTGTTTTAACATGGCTGCTCATTAGAGTCACATCTGGAGTTTAGAGAAAAAAAAAGAAAACCTAGGCATTTGTATTTGGAGAAGGCAATGGCAAGCCACTCCAGTACTCTAGCCTAGAAAATTCCATGGACAGAGGAGCTTGGTAGGCTGCAGTCCATGGGGTTGCTACTAGTCGGACATGATTGAACGACTTCACTTTCACTTTTCACTTGCACGCATTAGAGAAGGAAATGGCAGCCCACTCCAGCGTTCTTGCCTGGAGAATCCCAGGGATGGCAGAGCCTTGTGGCTGCCGTCTATGGGGTTGCACAGAGTCGGACACGACTGAAGCGACTTAGTTGCAGCACCACCAGGCATTTGTATTATTCATAAAATTCCAAGACAACTCTAATGTGCAAATGAATTTTAAAAAGTGATTGCAGGTTTTTTCTATTAAATAGTAGTTTTAGTGATATAAAATCCTATTATCTTCTACTGACCAATCATGATATGATGGTATCAAAACAAATAGTAATTACATAATCACAATAATACATCACAATAGTACATCTCACAACAGTACATCATGAGAAATGCTGGGCTGGATGAAGCATAAGCTGGAATCAAGACTCCTGGGAGAAATATCAATAAACTAAGATATGCAGATGACACCACCCTTATGGCAGAAAGCAAAGAGGAACTAAAGAGACTATTGATGAAAGTGAAAGAGGAGAATGAAAAAGTTGGCTTAAAGCTCAACATTCAGAAAACTAAGATCGTGGCATACCTTCCCATCACTTCATGGCAAATAAATGGGGAAACAGTGGAGACAGTGTCAGACTTTAATTATTTGGACTCCAAAATCACTGCAGATGGTGACTGCAGCCATGACATTAAAAGATGCTTACTCCTTGGAAGGAAAGTTATGACCAACCTAGATAGCATATTAAAAAGCAGAGACATTACTTTGCCAACAAAGGTCCGTCTAGTCAAGGCTATGGTTTTTCCAGTAGTCATGTATGGATGTGAATGTTGGACTATAAAGAAAGCTGAGCACCGAAGAATGGATGTTTTTGAACTGTGGTGTTGGAGAAGACTCTTGGGAGTCCCTTGGACTGCAAGGAGATCCAGCAAGTCTATCCTAAAGGCCATCAGTCCTGGGTGTTCATTGGAAGGACTGATATTGAAGCTGAAACTCCAATACTTTGACCACCTGGTGTGAAGAGTCAACTCATTTGAAAAGACTGGGAAAGATTGAAGCAGAAAAGATTGGGAGGAAAAGGGGATGACAGAGGATGAAATGGTTGGATGGCATCACTGACTCAATGGACATGAGTTTGAGTAAACTGTAGGAGTTGGTGATGGACAGGGAGGCCTGGCATGCTGCAGTCCACGGGGTTGGACACGACTGAGTGACAACTGAACTGAACTGAATCATGATAGTTAAAGACGTTTATCAGTTTCCACAGTCAATAGCCAGACAAAAAATAAAAGATTATTAAATTGCAAGCCATAATGGAAACATGATTAACCTAACAATATAAAATATTACATAAAATTTAGGGAGTTAAGTAGGGTGATGTGGTAAGTAGAAAGTGCATACATGTACATGTTTTCATTTTGCCCAACCAGTCTATGGTTTTTGGCTGGTGCAATTAATACATTTACATTTAAGGTAATTGGGGGCTTCCCTGATAGCTCAGTTGGTAAAGAATCTGTCTGCAATGCCAGAGACTACAGTTCACTTCCTAGGTTGGGAAGATCCACTGGAGAAGGGAAAGGCTACCAACTCCAGTCTTCTTGGGCTTCCCATTGTGGTTCAGCTGGTAAAGAATCCACCAGCAATGAGGGAGATCTGGGTTCGATCCCTGGGTTTGGAAGATTTCCTGGAGAAGGGAAAGACTACGCACTCCAGTATTCTGGGCTGCAGAACTCCATAGTATAGTCCACGGGGTCGCAAAGAGTCGGGCATGACTGAGCGACTTTCCCTTCACTTCATGATCCTGTTCCATCTTATTTACTGTTTGTTTGTGTTTTTTTTTTTTAAATAATCTTTTCCTTCTCTTGTGTTTCCTGCCTATAGAAGGTCCTTTAGCATTTGTTGTAAAGCTGGTTTGGTGGTGCTGAATCTCTTAACATTTGCTTGTATATAAAGCTTTTTATTTCTCTGTCAAATATGAACAAGATTCTTGCTGGGTAGAGCATTCTTGATTGTAGGTTCATCCCTTTCATCACTTTAAATATCATGCCATTCCCTTCTGGTTTGTAGAGTTTCTGTTGGGAAATTAGCTGATAACCTTATGAGAGTTCCCTTATATGTTATTTGTTGTTTTTTCCCTTGTTGCTTTTAATATTATATCTTTGTCTTTAATTTTTGCCAGTTTGATTACTATGTGTCCTAGTGTGTTCCTCCTTGGGTTTATCCTACCCTTGGGGTTTGCTGGGCTTCCTGGATTTGGTTGACAATTTCCTATCCCATGTTAGGGAAGTTTTCGGCCATTATCTCTCCAAATATTTTCTTGGATCCTCTCTCTCTCACTTCTCCTTCAAGGACCCATAAAATGCAAATGTTGATGCATTTAATTCTGTCCCAGAGGTCTCATAGGCTGTCTTCATCTTTTTTTCAATCTTTATTCTATATTCTGTTTTGTGGCAATGACTTCCACCATTCTGTCTTCCAGGTCACTTGTCCATTCTTCTGCCTCAATTATTCTGCTATTGATTCTTTGTAGTGTATTGTTCAGCTCTGTTCTTTAAATTTTCTAGGTCTTTGGTAAACATTTCTTACACCGTCTCCATTCTTTTACTGAGATCCTGGATCATGATCACTATGTTTATTCTGAATCCTTTTTATGGAAGTTTGCCTAAAGCTTTTGTACAGACACACATACATATAAATAGCATGTGTAATATATATTTTAGAAAACTTAGGAGTTTTTGCTTAGCAAAAATGTTTATGACATTTTGGTTCCACTTGTTTGACTAAGTATGAATAGAATCAGTTCAGTTCAGTCGCTCAGTCACGTCTGACTCTTTGCGACCCCATGGACTGCAGCACACCAGGCCTCCCTGTCTATCACCAACTCCCGGAGTTCACTCAAACTCATATCCATTGAGTCGGTGATGCCATCCAGCCATCTCATTCTCTGTTGTCCCCCCTCTCCTCCCACCCCCAACCTCCCCCAGCATCAGAGTCTTTTCCAGTGAGTCAACTCTTCGCATGGGGTGGCCAAAGTATTGGAGTTTCAGCTTTAGCATCAGTCCTTCCAATAAACACCCGGGACTGATCTCCTTTAGAATGGACTGGTTGGATCTCCTTGCAGTCCAAGGGACTCTCAAGAGTCTTCTCCAACACCACAGTTCAAAAGCATCAATTCTTTGGCAATCAGCTTTCTTCACAGTCCAACTCTCACATCCATACATGACCACGGGAAAAACCATTGCCTTGACTAGACATATCTTTGTTGGTAAAGTAATGTCTCTGCTTTTTAATATATTATCAAGGTTGGTCATAACTTTCCTTCCAAGGAGTAAGCGTCTTTTAATTTTATGGCTGCAATCAGCATCTGCAGTCATTTTGGAGCCCCCAAAAATAAAGTCTGACACTGTTTCCACTGTTTTTCCATCTATTTCCCATGAAGTGATGGGACCAGATGCCATGATCTTTCTTTTCTGAATGTTGAGTTTCAAGCCAACGTTTTCACTCTCCTCTTTCACTTTCATCAAGAGGCTTTTGAGTTCCTCTTCACTTTCTGCCATAAGGGTAGTGTCATCTGCATATCTGAGGTTATTGATATTTCTCCCGGCAATCTTGATTCCAGCTTGTGCTTCTTCCAGCCCAGCGTTCCTCATGATGTACTCTGCATATAAGTTAAATAAGCAAGGTGACAATATACAACCTTGACGTACTTCTTTTCCTATTTGGAACCAGTCTGTTGCTCCATGTACAGTTCTGACTGTTGCTTCCTGACCTGCATACAGGTTTCTCAAGAGGCAGGTCAGGTGGTCTGGTATTCCCATCTCTTTCAGAATTTTCCATAGTTTATTGTGATCCACAAAGTATATTTGATATTAATTTCTCATTTAAATGCCTTATTCTCTGCAATAAGCCTCTGTGTTTTTTTCACTCTTTTAAATTTATTGAGGCTTTCAATGTCTAAGTCAAAGATTTCTCTTGATAAATGTCACATTACACATGAAATTATATGGATTATTTTCAAATATTTTTGATATTGACTTTTAACGTAACTCCACAGTGATAAGAGAATAAACGTTGTCTGATTTTAGGAATTTAGACTCTGAAATCTTTGCACATTGTTTTATGTCCCTAGATATGTTCCAGGTCTGCTGCTTTGTAGTCTATAGGAACTTGAACTGAATTTGTATCTTATTGTTGTATGAAAATTTTATGAACATTAATTATGCTGAATTGACTTGTGATGCTTTTCAGATCTACTACTTCCTTCTACTTTTCTCTCCATTCTAATAATTTTTGAGAGTTTGATTTTGAAATTCCAACTAAAAATCTTAGTTTATCTACTTAAAAAATAATTGTAATACAGAGAGGATCAATACATAACTTTATTCTGTATTTTCCAAATCTCCTATAAATGTTATTATACTTTCATAATTAAAAAAAACATGAAATTAATATTTGGAATACTAAAAAAAAAAAAAAAGAGAGAGAGAATGAATTAAATCCTTATGTGACCCTGGGGTGAAATCAAAGAGTAGCATACATAAGATTTCTGCATTAGCTTTTAAAAAGCAAAGCAAAGAAAAAACAGAAGATGTATACATTTGTATGAATGTTTCTCTAAACAAAAAAGAATATGAATGAGCTCAAGTTAGTTCAGGAGTATCGAGGGTGAATAAAAAAGAGAAATTCAGCTTTTTATTTATCAGTTCAGTTCTGTTCAGTCACTCAGTCATGTTCAACTCTTTGCAACCCCATGGACTGCAGCACGCCAAGCTTCCCTGTCCATCAGCAACTCCCAGAGCTTGCTCAAACTCATGTCCATTGAGTTGGTGGTGCCACAGAATCATCTCATCATTTGTCGTCCCCTTCTCATTCTGCCTTCAATCCTTCCCAGAATCAGTGTATTTTCAAAGGAATTGGTTCTTCCCATCAGGTGGCCAATATATTGGAGATTCAGCATCAGTCCTTCCAATGAATATTCAGGACTGATTTCCTTTAAGATTGACTGGTTTGATCTCCTTGCAGCCCAAGAGACTCTCAAGAGTCTTCTCCAACACCACAGTTCAAAAGTATCAATTTTCTGGCACTCAGCTTTCTTTTTTATTTTTTAATTTATTTATTTTAATTGGAGGCTAATTACATTATTATATTGGTTTTACCATACATTGACATAAATCTGCCCCGGGTGTATATGTGTTCCCCATCTTGAACCCCCCTCCCACCTTCCTCCCCATACCATCCCTCTGGTTCATCCCAGTGCACCAGCCCCGAGCATCCTGTATCATACATCAAATGTGGGCTGGCGATTCATTTCACATATGATAACATACATGTTTCAATGCCATTCTCCCAAATCATCCCACCCTCACCCTCTCCCACAGAGTCCCAAAGACTATTCTATACATCTGTGTCTCTTTTGCTGTCTCGTATACAGGGTTGTCATTTCCATCTTTCTAAATTCCATATATATGCATTAGTATACTGTATTGGTGTTTTTCTTTCTGGCTTACTTCACTCTGTATAATAGGCTCCAGTTTCATCCACCTCATTAGAACTGATTCAAATGCATTCTTTTTAATGGCTGAATAATACTCCATTGTGTATATGTACCAAAGCTTTCTTATCCATTTGTCTACAGATGGACATCTAGGTTGCTTCCATGTCCTGGCTATTATAAACAGTGCTACGATAAACACTGGAGTACATGTGTCTCTTTCAATTCTGGTTTCCTTGGTGTGTATGCCCAGGAGTGCGATTGCTGGGTTGTATGGCAACTCTATTTCCATTTTTTTAAGGAATCTCCACACTGTTCTCCATAGTGGCTGTACTAGTTTGCATTCCCACCAACAGTGTAAGAGGGTTCCCTTTTCTCCACACCTTCTCCAGCATTTATTGCTTGTAGACTTTTGGATAGCAGCCATTCTGACTGGCGTGAAATGGTACCTCATTGTGGTTTTGATTTGCATTTCTCTGATTATGAGTGATGTTGAGCATCTTTTCATGTGTTTGTTAGCCATCTGTATGTCTTCTTTGGAGAAATGTCTGTTTAGTTCTTTGGCCCAGTTTTTGATTGGGTCGTTTATTTTTCTGGAATTGAGCTGCAGGAGTTGCTTGAGAAAGAAGAATGGAACTGGAGGAATTAACCTGCCAGACTTCAGGCTCTACTACAAAGCCAAAGTCATCAAGACAGTATGGTACTGCCATAAAGACAGAAATATAGATCAGTGGAACAGAATAGAAAGCCCAGAGATAAATCCACGCACCTATGGACACCTTATTTTTGACAAAGGAGGCAAGAATACTCATGGAGAAAAGGCAATCTTTAACAAGTGGTGCTGTGAAAACTGGTCAACCACTTGTAAAAGAATGAAACTAGAACACTCCCTAACACCATACACAAAAAGAAACTCAAAATGGATTAAAGATCTAAATGTAAGACCAGAAACTATAAAACTCCTAGAGGAGAACATACGTAAAACACTCTCTGACATAAATCACAGCAGGATCTTCCATGACCCACCTCCCAGAATATTGGAAATAAAAGCAAAAATAAACAAATGGGACCTAATTAAAATTAAAAGCTTCTGCACAGCAAAGGAAACTATAAGCAAGGTGAAAAGACAGCCTTCAGAATGGGAGAAAATAATAGCAAATGAAGCAACTGACAAAGGATTAATCCCAAAAATACATAAGCAACTCCTGCACTCAGCTTTCTTTACAGCTCAGCTCTCACAAGCATACATGAGTACTGGAAAAACCATAGCTTTGACTAGACGGACTTTGTTGGGAAAGTAATATCTCTGCTTTTTAATATGCTGTCTAGGTTGGTCATAGCTTTTCTTCCAAGGAGCAAGGGTCTTTTAATTTCATGGCTACAGTCACCATCTGCAGTGATTTTGGAGCCCCCCCAAAATAAAGTCTCTCACTGTTTCCATTGTTTCTCCATCTATTTGCCATGAAGTGATGGAACTGTATGCCATGATCTTAGTTTTTTGAATGCTGAGGTTTAAGCCAGCTTTTTCACTTTCCCCTTTCACTTACATCAAATGCTCTTTAGTTCTTCACTTTCTGAAATAGGTGGTGTCATCTGCATGTCTGAGGTTATTGATATTTCTCCCAGCAATCTTGATTCAAGCTTGTGCTTCATCCAGTCTGGCAGTTCACATGATGTCCTCTGCATATGAGTTTAATAAGCAGGGTGACGATACACAGCCTTGACATACTCCTTTCTCAATTTGGAACCAGTCTTTTGTTCCATATCTGGTTCTACTCTTGCTTCTTGACCTGCATACAGACTTCTCAGGAGGTAGGTAGGGTGGCCTGGTATTCCCCTCCCTTCAGGAATTTTCCAGTTTGTTATGATCCACACAGTTAAAGGCTTTGCATAGTCAATAAAGCAGAAGTAGATGTTTTTATGGAATTTTCTTGCTTTCTCATTGATCCAAAACATGTTGGCAATTTGGTCTCTGGTTCCTCTGTCTTTTCTAAATCTAGCTCGAACATCTGGAAGTTCTAGTTCATGTACTATTGAAGCCTGGCTTGGAGAATTTTGAGCATTACTTTGCTAGTGTGTGAGATGAGTGCAATTACGTGGTAATTTGAACATTCCTTGGCATTGCCTTTCTTTGGGATTGGAATGAAAACTGATCTTTTCCCATCCTGTGGCCACTGCTGAGTTTTCCAAATTTGCTGGCATACTGAGGGCAGCACATTCACAGCATCATCTTTTAGGATTCGAAATACCTCAACTGGAACTGCATCACCTCCACTAGCTTTGTTCACAGTGATGCTTTCTAAGGCCCACTTGACTTCACATTCCAGGTTGTCTGGCTCTAGATGAATTATTTTATTTATAGAACTGTTCATTTTTAGTTACCATTATCATGTACTGTAGTTTTATTTTTATAATTTTAAAAAACAATAAAGTTTAAACAATTGAATAGACTATGTTTTAATAAATTTGTGGTGTCTCTTCAGTATATTTCAGTAGTGTAATTAAACAGTAAAATATGGAAATTATACTAAGACCATAAATATATACTTCTGCCTAACATAATGCATTAGAGTAATTTAGTTAATAGTAAAGAGTGTTAGCATCTTGTATTTTCAATTAAGAGTTTTAAATCTACTGTTTGCAAAGAAAGTACAAAGTGTATTATATGCTCATTTAAAACTTATAACAAGCCTAAAAGCACTCCATTTTTAAAAATTAGAGAGTTAAGGCGGAGGTCAATTTCTGGATTAAAAAAAAATGGATTTCTTAAACTAGCAATGACAAACACTGCTTTGTTAAAATAAAAGTTCAGTTTAATTAGTTATTGCCTCAAGGTCCAAATATCAGTTCAGTTCAGTTCAGTTCAGTCGCTCAGTCGTGTCTGACTCTCCGCGACCCCATGAATCACAGCACGCCAGGCCTCCCTGTCCATCACCAACTCCCGGAGTTCACTCAAACTCATGTCCACAGAGTCGGTGATGCCATCCAGCCATCTCATTCTCTGTCGTCCCCTTCTCCTCCCGCCCCCAACCTTTCCCAGCATCAGAGTCTTTTCCAGTGAGTCAACTCGTCGCATGAGGTGGCCAAAGTATTGCAGTTTCAGCTTTAGCATCAGTCCTTCCAATGAGCATCCAGGATTGATCTCCTTTAGAATGGACTGGTTGGATCTCCTTGCAGTCCAAGGGACTCTCAAGAGTCTTCTCCAGCACCACAGTTCAAAAGCATCAATTCTTCGGCGATCAGCTTTCTTTACAGTCCAACTCTCACATCCATACATGACGACGGGAAAAACCATTGCCTTGACTAGACGGACCTTGGTTGGCAAAGTAATGTCTCTGATTTTTAATATACTATCAAGGTTGGTCATAACTTTCCTTCCAAGGAGCAAGCGTCTTTTAATTTCATGGCTGCAATCAGTATCTGCAGTGATTTTGGAGCCCAAAAAAATAAAGTCTGACACTGTTTCCACTGTTTTTCCATCTATTTCCCATGAAGTGATGGGACCAGATGCCATGATCTTTGTTTTCTGAATGTTGAGCTTCAAGCCAACCTTTTCACTCTCCTCTTTCACTTTCATCAGGAGGCTTTTGAGTTCCTCTTCACTTTCTGCCATAAGGGTAGTGTCCCTATCAATTTCAATGCAATAATTTTATTCTTCTTAACTGCTTTTCAAAAATATAACACTCATATGATGTGATGATGTTTTTGTATGCTTTCTCAAAAAACAAACCAATGTGCAAAATTAAGACTTTTATATATAATGATACATTAGCCAGTATTTTAAAATCTGATGACAAATAGTGAAAAATAAAGCACTAGAATAAATAAGTTAATCATCATACCACTTAATTTTGAAGAATTCACTGATATTGGTAGCATAATCATGACCTTCACACACATGAGTGCACACTAAATATTCATTTAATAAAATATTTTACCATAGTATTATATATTAGTTAATATATGATTCGTATAAGAAGACACACAAGCGGCCACCAGGTAGATGAAAAGATGCTCAGCATCACTAAATCACATCAAAATATCAGTCCTCATCTGTTAAGAAGGTCATTAAAAACAACAACAGAAATGAAACAAAAAAGCAGAAAATAACAAATGTTGGCAAACACATAGAGAAACTGGAATTCTTACATACCGCTATGTATGCTCAGTTGCTAAGTCGTGTCCAACTTTTCACAACTCCATAAACTGTAGCCTGACAGACTCCTCTGTCCATGGAGTTTTCCAGGCAAGAATACTGGAGTGGATTCTCATTTCCTCCCCCAGAAGATCTTCCTCACCAAGGAATCAAACCCATCTCCTGCATTGGTAAGCAGATTCTTTACCACTGTGCCACCTAAGAAACTGATTTTGAAAAGTGATTTTGGAACCCAAGAAAATAATCTCTGCCACTGTGTCCATTTTTTCCCTCTTTTCTTTGCCATGAAGTGATGGGACCAGATGCCATGATGTTAGTTTTTTGAGTGTTGAGTTTTAAGCCACCTTTCTCACTCTCCTCTTTCACCCTTATTATTAGAGTGATATCATCTGCATATCTGAGTTTGTTGATATTTCTCCTGGCAATCTTGATTCCAGTTTGTGATTCACCCAGCCCAGCATTTTGCATGATGCACTCTGCATGTACGTTAAATAAGCAGTATGACAATATACTGCCTTGTCATATTTCTCTCCCAGTTTTGAACCAGTCAATTGTTTTCCTTTTTAACCTTTACCTAATAGAACCCACAACCTGGACACAGCTTATCATTGAACCTGAAATAATACATTGAAAGTGTCAAGTAGAAAGCATCCATTTTTTCCTTAAAATTTGCTTAGATAAAATCATCTCTTTGAATCCCAAATATAAGAAAATTGCTTCATACTTGACACCATAATCCAAATCCTCATCAAGAGCAACTTTAATATGCATATAATATGCATGACATAACAAAGAGAAGTTAGAATATGTGGTTCTGTCCTACTATATCTTCTAACAAATATCTCATCAAAGTACTCATTGCTTTTCTCCAAAGCTGCTTTATGTGTTCAGTTTTGTAGTAAATATTGTGTTTTTTCCAAGTAACTTTCTATACTTATCCTCTACTGAATTAGTAATACAAAAGGAAACTATTTTACTTGATCTTCAGGTTTAAAGTGTCTTGTTTTGCCTTCTTAATGTGAAAGAGAGCTTTTCCAGGTGCCAAATAAACTCAGTTTGTAAGGCTGTAATGATTTGTCATTCTGAAGATATTACAGGAAAATGCCTGAGGTTCCTTTTAGTATCTCCCTCATCCTTCTGGGTGATCATCCTTAATGTCATCAATCTGGGATTTATCACTTTGATAATGCTGTTCAGATTATTTCTCTTCAGATTTTCAATTTCTGTTCTTTTAATCTATGTGATTCATAATTTGGCAAACACCAAATGGATAATACTCCAGGAAAATCATCTGTAAAAAATACCGTTTTCACAGATTTTTAATACATAAATTATAATTGTCTACTGATTAAGAAATCTTGAGCAATGAACATTGTAGCTAGTGTTATCAAATAAACTGATATCTATTATTGATAAATAAAATAATGCACTATGCTCACACTGACACTTTTTTATTACCCGGGGGTTGTTTTGTTGATTTAATAGTATCTTTAGATGCTTTGGAATATCAGCATGTTACTAAAAATAATTAGACTTGAGAGTAAAATTCCAAGAACAGGATAAAATTCTGGCAAAGGCTTAGACATCAGCTAAATTAAAGAGTATTTAAAATTTAAAACATAAATGGTGACATTAGAACAGTTCACACATTAGCCAATTGCTGTCAGACTATGATCACATACATATGGTAAGCCTATCAAATTGCATGCCTACAGGTTTATAAGGATATTATTAGTTATACATTGATCTTTTTACTTAATCTAGTATTCGGTATAAACTGAAATTCTAACACTATTCACTAAGGAAAATGTCCAGTTGGGATATATTATGAAAGATATTTTATTATTTTATGTCTTTAATACCTTCTGAACTTACAAATTTTGTATTTTGTAGTACAACAGTGTTTTTACTCTAGGCTACAACTATTGGAGGCCTTGGCCTACTTTCAAAAACCTATTTTAGAGAAATGTTAAAAAGATTTTTAAAAACTCTTAGGGAAGACAATGTCATCAAGCTTTAATGAGAATTGAGCTATCTCTGGTTGGAACAATCTAGGTCATAGCCGGACCTTAATTGTTAATAACTTACACTCTATAAAAGCACAATGCACTTATCCAGAACTTTCATACACGGCATCTCATTTTATATCCATGACAACTGGGAAAGAATCTTCTTTAGGAGATAAATATCCTCAAGGCAAGTAAAGTAACTTGCCCAAAGTTAAGCAATAAATGAACACTTGGAACCCAAATCTCCTGAAAGGATCATAGACCAAATTATAAGAGATATCAGATGAGAACACAGGTCCCCTGATCCCAGGTAAAATGCATGATCTAAGAAAATAGATTACAATTGGACATTCACTGAACCTGTCTCTATGGTTTAAAATGTGCAATAAAGTTTGAAGATAAAATAGTGGTGAAAACAGAATATGACATGAATTAAATAACTGCATGAACCAATGTCAATTTACAACCTGATCCAAGTGTTAAGAAGGACAGGAATAGGGTCTCAATAGAGGCAGAGAAGATTGTGAGGATGACTTATCCTGAATCTGTACAAACCAAAAAATGAAGGTGAGATGGATGGTAAGCAGAAGAATTTACTCCAGAGGGGAAGCAACATGTGCAAATATTTTGGGGCAGGAAAGGACATAGATGATTTGAGGGACTAAAATCCAGGATCGCTGAAGTACAGGGAAAAGAGGAAGAAAAGTCTGAGATAAATCTGAAGAAGCTGAAACCACTCATGCAGGGTTTTGTAGGCAATGTCAAAGATTTAAATTTTTCTCCTTGGGGTAATAGGAAGGCATTGTGGAGTATAGCAGAAACTGGCCAACTGATACATGACATGATTTGCATGTTAACAACGTAACTTGGGCTGTAATGTAAAGAATAAATATGACAATACCAAGCACGAATTTGGGAGATCATTTAACAGGCTAGTCTAGTTATCTACATGAGATATGATAGAGGCTGAGACAGAGAAGATTTTGATGGCAATAAAAAAAAGTGACCATATGTAGAAGTTTGTTAATTTTTAAGAAAATTACTGTTGATAGGACTTGGTAATGCTTTGGACACATTAAGTGAGAAAAAAAGAGGTACCAACAGTATGTCTGAAGTAAATGGCTTAGACGCTAAAGAGTCTGCCTGCAATGCAGAAGACCTGGTTCAATCCCTGGGTCAGGAAGATCCCCTGGAGAAGGGAATGACTACTCACTCCAGTATTCTTGCCTGGAGAATTCCATGGACAGAGGAGCCTGGCAGACTACAGTCCATGGGGTCACAAAGAGTCAGAAACAACTGAGTGACTAATACACACACACACACACACAGAGATAGTAAATAGAAGTGATTAGATTAATAAGATTAATACAACTGTTCAGCTGCATATATGTATTTGTGAAAGGAAGCAAACTAGCTGGGCCAGGCATAATTGTAGATAACATTTATAAATCTCTGTGTGTAAGCACTAATCCAAAACTTTATTATTCCTTTAGTTCAACGAGCAATTTTATAGAATTGGTACTATTATGCCCACTTTAAGTGAGGAAACTGAGGCACAGAAATTTGAATAACTTGCTCAAGGATACACAGTTAATAAAAGATGGAGCTGGAATTTGAAATCAAGCAGTCAGTTGTAGACTAAATTCTCTGAACCACTACATACATAGTCTTTTTTACAGTAACCTCATTATCAGAGTTGGAGAAGGAAATGGCAACCCACTCCAGTGTTCTTGCCTGGAGAATCCCAGGGACAGGGGAGCCTGGTGGGCTTCCGTCTATGGGGTCACACAGAGTCGAACACGACTGAAGTGACTTAGCATTATCAGAGTAATTTATCTCCATTGTCAATTCCTGATATCAGCTGTGGAAATAGATGAGCATGATTCTTCCAATGAAACAGGGTATTCTATGTTAAAAGGCTGTATTGATGTAAAAGTAAAAAACAGATTTACCCGAGCTCAGTATTAGGCCTAATGAGTCTGCAGGACTAAATAGTCACACATTTCCTAGTACAGATAAACTTCTCACATATTGAATCCATTGTTGTCATTAGTCTTCATCAAGCAATTCAATTCAAGTCACTTTGGTTCTCCTAGTTTCCCTGACCTGTTCAAATATATATATATAAACTACAATGAGCTCAAATCTTCAAAGATGGCTCCACAGTAACAGTTCCAAATTGCATCAGACAATACTCTACATTCTTCTCTCTGGTATCTTAGGTCTGGTTGGCACACATCAATCTGCATGTTCAGTGGGAAGTACTGTAGTGATTAAAAAAAAAGGCAAGGGACTCATTTGCTCTCTGATATACTATATATAGGGGCTTCCCTTGTGGCTATGTTGGTAGAGAATCTGCCTGCAATGCGGGAGACCTGGGTTCAATCCCTGGTTGGGAAGATCCCCTAGAGAAGGGAATGGCTACCCACTCCAGTATTCTGGCCTGGAGAATTTCATGAACTGTATAGTCCACAGGGTCGTAAAGAGTTGGACATGACTAAGCGTCTTTCACTTTCACTTTCAAACTCTTATGTAGAGAACTATACATAAAACTTACAAAATCTAGGACAGGGAAAAAAATGATATCTTAATTTAGCATTTGAATTGTAAAACTATTTTGGAGGAGTCTCTTTCTCTTCTTTCTTCCCTTCCATCTTTCATTTCCCCTTCCTCCTTCTCTATCAACATTATTTAGATAAAAGGGGGAAGAAAGAAACTTTCATCTTCAACATGACCACACATTTATCCTCCTGCAAGCAGAAATATCCTGCTTTGGTCATTGTCAAAACTAAATGTTTTGATTCCAGGAGAAAAACGTATAATGTATGAAGGCAATATGTGACTGGGCAGTAACAATACAGAGAACAGTGAATGTATCTTTGTGAATGAAAAACTAGCCATTTTTTCAACAAAAAGTCTGAATTTCAATAGGAAATCCTTACTCATTTTTAATCATCAAATCAAAATTTTAAAAACCTTCTTTTAAAATCTACTTCGAAAAATAGAATTTGTTGCTTTGTAACCTACTAGGTGCCACTTGCTTTAAATATAAAATCATTTAAATATAAAAGTGATTTAAATATAACAGTCAATCCTCAGATTATATTGTTACTCTTTATTTTTAAAAGTGAAACAATTAAAACTCGAGAAAAGCCAAGTATCTAGTGCACAGATAGAAAGACACAGAACTAGAAATCAAAGCAAGTGTCGATACTGTTTGTATAGGAGACTGTTTCCTATACACTTATAAGATGAGAGAGTTAAAAATTTTCCATATGCACTCATTTCTAACATGTCTTTCTACACTTTCACGGTATTGGGACTATTGAATAGGTTTAACATTAAGATGCATTTTGTTATTGATTTCGAAAGAAATTTTGCAATTACCAAGTTTAAGGGTAACATGACTTTCAGGTCATTGCCTGTGCGTGATATTGGCTATATTTCACATCTATTAATTCAATTAAATTATTTGCACTATGGAATGACATAGATTGCAATTTAACTTAAAATTGTAATTTAACTACCAGTTAAAATGTCTTCCAAAAGATTGCATTAAGATGCACCTTCAAAATGAGAAATTAACTGGTTTCACAAATATTGCCAGCCACACTTTTATAATCTCATAGTTTTAGAGATTTGGCTTAAGAAATCTCTAAAACTATGAGATTACAGAAGTTCAAATCAAAGAAACATCTGGCATGAATCATGAAAAGCTATCACTTATGCATTGAATATCTATCTGCCTAAAGCTGACTTAAAAGAGAAATTGTCTCCAAAGGTGCTTAATCCAACTGAAGAAAGTAAAGGTATAAATTGATCAAATATGACAAAGAGATGGATCTTAGGTTTTCTTTGACATGACTTTAAAGTAAAGCTGTGAGTGGGAATTTGGCACAGAAGGACATGAGTATGTTTTTAACGGCTCAAATGTAGGAGACAGCCCTTTCAGTACGGAGAGCTAGCAGTATGGAGTCAATGTAGAGACAACTTGAGAGCCAAGAAATCTTTCTGAAGGTTTGCCTTTAGTGATCTCCTAAAGCTTTGCCTATGGTTTCTTACAAGACAATCTGACTCTGTAAATAGAAACTTGATTTTTGACAACTGTACATGTAAAGATGATTTTCTTCTACATGACTGACTTTCAGAACTTGGTACCTTTTATAAACGATTATAACTCAAAAACCTTCACTGAATCTGACATGCCCAGAGCTTAGTGTTCCTTCAGTTCAGTTCAGTTCAGTCGCTCAGTCGTGTCCGACTCTCCGCGATCCCATGAATCACAGCACGCCAGGCCTCCCTGTCCATCACCAACTCCCGGAGTACACTCAAATTCATGTCCACAGAAGAGTGAAAAGGTTGGCTTGAAGCTCAACATTCAGAAAACAAAGATCATGGCATCTGGTCCCATCACTTCATGGGAAATAGATGGAAAAACAGTGGAAACAGTGTCAGACTTTATTTTTTTGGGCTCCAAAATCACTGCGGATGTTGATTGCAGCCATGAAATTAAAAGATGCTTGCTCCTTGGAAGGAAGGTTATGACCAACCTTGATAGTATATTAAAAAGCAGAGACATTACTTTGCCAACCAAGGTCCGTCTACTCAAGGCAATGGTTTTTCCCATGGTCATGTATGGATGTGAGAGTGGGACTGTGAAGAAGGCTGATCGCCGAAGAATTGATGCTTTTGAACTGTGGTGCTGGAGAAGACTCTTGAGAGTCCCTTATACTGCAAGGAGATCCAACCAGTCCATTCTAAAGGAGATCAATCCTGGAAGTTCATTGGAGGGACTGATGCTAAAGCTGAAACTGCAATACTTTGGCCACCTCATGTGACGAGTTGACTCACTGGAAAAGACTCTGATGCTGGGAAAGGTTGGGGGCGGGAGGAGAAGGGGACAACGGAGAATGAGATGGCTGGATGGCATCACCGTTTACCTTAAAACTGTGATTTAGGAGAAGAATACAAAAAGCAAAGCTCTCTCTCTTATTCCTCCATAAAAATGAATGTATTCAGAAAGGTTTTGATAGATCACAAATGGGTCACAAATTCAATCAAGTGTTTTTAGGTACCAAATAGGCACAAATGAGCACAATTAATAGATGTTAGACAAAATGGAATGACGGACATCATGTGGAAAGGGATTATGTAAAGGGAGCTGATGCTACTCAACATTGCACAACTGTGATTAGGGCAAGATTGGGACCCACTGACGACATACTTCCTGCTTTATTGCTTATATGTTTTTCCTCAATACTCCAAAGAATTCAGCAAACTCTATATTAAATACTCTGATCTTTTGTTGACTCAACTAAACAAACAAAAACACTTTCCATGTCATTAAACAAAAAACATACCTGCCAGACAAGGTTGGGATTTCTTCTGTCATTTAATGATACACGGTGTAGAATCTGAGGGTAAAATTCTACAGTTAATTAGTTTTGGGAAAACAAAGGAAAGATGACACTGCTAAGATGCAGAGTTGGAGGACTGGGCACAAAGAGAAATTCTGAATATCTGAAACTTTGATTTAGGGTTTGGAGTGTCCTGAGACATGGAGGAAGACCATGTCAAAATTGTCAGAAAAAGAAACAAGTGAAGGAGTCAAGAGAAGAGCCTAGAGTAGACTTGAAAAGTGAAAGTGAAGTCTCTCAGTCGTGTCCGACTCTTTGCGACCCTGTGGACTGTAGCCCGCCAGGCTCCTCTGTCCATGGGATTCTCCAGGCAAGAATACTGGAGTGGGTTTCCATTTCCTTCTCCAGGGGATCTTCCTGACCCAGGGATCCCGCATTGCAGGCAGACGCTTTAACCTCTGAGGGAAGGTTAACCAGGGAAGCCTGAAGAGTAGATTTATAAATGTAGAATCAGATGCTTGGGGAGAAAAATTACAAAGGCAATGAGTAAAAATGTCACCACAATATCTGGGACAAAGCAAAGTGAAGAATATTTGTCATCCTCAATATTAAATGTCTACAAATGTTTACAAAACTAGAGTTTAGAAAAGTCTTCTGGATTACATTAAGTACAATTATGTCAGGCAAAACTGCTAAGGAGAAAAAGGCACCACTAATTCACTGATTGGGATTCCCCCTTTCCACTCTAATACACATTTATGAAAATGCATCATTATACTGAGTACTTTGCTGTTAAATTAAGTAGGCTTGGCATGCTGCCTCTGGGGAGAAAGTAAACCCTGAAGTTTTAGTTAATCTTATTTCTCCTCTTGATTCTATTCTACTCAGACTAATCTACCTTCCTCCTGAAGGGTTCCTTATCTTCACTGTCTGAGTATTCCCCTGATACACCTTTGAAAACAGGCAAACAAAATAAATATATCAATTCCATGTGGCTCTGATTCCTCTTACTATCTCGTGCTTCATTCAGAATAAAGTTATTATTTAATATCATTTATAACAATAAAGAGAGCATCCTGATGGTTTCCAGATGTTAGTAGCATTTTTAAAAAAGTTGATTCAAACACTACAATTACAGACACTAGAAATAAAGCTAATTTCCACAAAGCTACAATAAATATCTCTATTCTGTTTTCTCTTCTAAAATAAAATTTCTAGTTATAAAAAAATGCTTGCTAAATCATAAAGTATTCAACTTGTATTTAACTATAGGAAATAGGAAGTAAAATTCTCCTTGAGTTTCTTTGTCTGCCCAGACTTCAATCAACCCACCCCTAACATCTAGATAACCACTATTAACACCTTATAATATCTCCTTCAAGGATATATGTTATTTTCTTTGTATATATTACTATATGTAGATGATAAACAGGTCAGTAGGTTGATGGAACAATAGGTCTATGTTTGCAAACTAAATTGCATCATCTCCTACATTCTCATTATTTTCAAATCTTAATAACATTGATAGACATTCTCTTTCTAATAAAGTTTGCACAGTATTCTATCATATGGATGTTCCACTGATTTAACCAACTCCCTGTTGGTATAAAACTAGCATTTAACTTTTTCCCTTCAAAATGGGAGATGAAAGGAAGAAACTTTAAAGTATGATTGAATTTTAAACCTCAATTTTAAAAAAATTATGATTACAGTCATTTTTTAAAGCATTTGTCTGTTTTTTAAACTGCTTTTATATTCTCAGTTGAATTATTGGATGGATGCCTTGAAAAGTCAAAGTGTTCAGTAATGCAGATTTGTCATAAAATCCTATTTCCTTGGCATAAATTAATGAGTATATTTTCATTTATTTATTTTTTCTCAAATATTTATTATCAAATTCAACAAGAATCTATATAAAATAAAAACCAATGAATGAATAATTTGATCCCAGATGAGAAAAAATTGATATTAACATTGAGTATCCTGGCTGAGAAGTAATTTACAAAATAATAATGGCTGTTCTCCAAGCATTATGGTGGGAAACCAGAAAAGGAAGCAGACAATTATAATCTTAAAGTTAATCCTATTTTATTAATTTAAGATGATTTTTGGAAGAACAAAAGCACAGTGCTTCTTTTTTAAATTAATTTTTGTTAGAGCTTAATATTCTACTGTTAAAATTCAAAAACAAAACAAAAAAACTCAAGCCTCCTCTTCAGTCTTTGCAGTCGAATGTCTTCCATTCATTTGGCTTGGTTTGTAATATCTGTAACTGACCAACATATGGGGAGGAGTGTTAAAAAGAAAATCAACTTTATTCCAACATGGTGGATTTAGCATTCTATGTCTACTGAACTGAGCTTTACATCTTAACATTTAATCGACTGTAGCAAAATAGTGTTTCTTCAAAGAAAAAAAAAATCCATCCTGACTCAAAACTTTTTAACCATAAAAGTTTGTTATTCAACTACACATTTAAACCATAGAGGACCAGTTACATGAAAGCAGATGACCTCAAATATTAAAAACTTTGCTGAAAAGCAATATATATAAAATATATGAAATATAAATATAAAATATATATATAAGCTTTTCAATTATTTATTTAATGATCCATAGTCATAGTCTGTGTTTTACTACTATTATTCTTTTCTTAAAATTAGAGTAACTATGCAATCAAAAACAAATAAAATATACACAGAGAATGGAGCATAGACAGAAATGTCCAGGGAATTAAATGCTTCATACTTTATGCTATCAATAAATTCTAAATAGATGACAGACAAATGGAAAGTGTAAAGCTATAAAGCATAAAAAAGCATAAGAGAAAATCTTTGGCATTAAGATCTAGTGAAAGAATTCCTACACATGACATAAAAGCATAATAGTACATAAAATTAAAAGTTTTTAAATTGAACTTTATCAAAATTAAAAACTTTTAATGCACAAAAGTTCCTGTTACAGAAATGAAAAGATGCAGAAGAGGAAAAAATATTTATAAAACAGATATCTGACAAAGGACTAGTATCTAGAATACATAAGAACTCTGAAACTTGAGCAATAAAAAGATATCAAAAATCCAACTAGAAAAAAAAGGAAAGAAATAAAGAGCTATTTTACCAAAAGAAACATTCACATAGTAAAGAACTGCTTGAAAAGATGGTCCACATATTACTCACTAGTGAAATTCAACTTAAAGGGGCAATGAGAAATCAAAACTCAGGTATCACATGACTTAAAAAAATAAAAATAGCAAATGCTGGTCAGAATGCAGAGACTGGATCTTTTATTCATTGCTGATGGGAGTGTAAAATAATAAATACACTCTATTTAAAAAAAAAAACAAAACATGCAATTGCCATAGTACCCTGAAATGTGCATACCTATCCCAGAGGAAAAAAAAACTTGCATTCACACAAAAACCTCACACAAATGTTTAGAGCAGCATTATTCATAATAGCCCAAATTTAAAAACAATCCAGATGTCCTTCAATGAGGGGATGGTTGAATGAACTGTGGAAACTCAGTATCAGGCAGTAACATTCAACAATAAAAAGGGAGGAACCTAGACAGCTCTCCATAGACTTATGCTGAGTTAATCTCTACAGGTTGCATACTGTACAATTCCATTCGTATAAAATTCCTGAAATGACAAATTTATAAAAATGGAGAACATATTGTTGGTCACTAGGGATGAAGGAGGGATGGAGGCGGGAGAGAAGTAAGTGGCTCTGAAAGAACCAATGTGAAGGATCCTCACACTAATGAAAATATTCTGAATCATGACTGCATCACTATCAATACACTGGTTCTGTATTGTACTTTTGTTTTGCAAGATATCATTGGGAAAAACTGGGAAAAGAGTACATGAGTTTTTTCTGTGCTATTCCTTCCCACTGCACTACAATTATCTGAAAATAAAGTTTAATATACTATAAATGATGATTTTAGAATTATATCTGATACACAGCTTGGCTTAGCAGTATATTAGTTTATGAAAGCTACGCTAAACAACTTCAAACTAGAAATTTAATAGATGGTTGAAATTCAGAAAACCAATACATGGTTGTTATTCTGTCCTATTAGTTGAACTTGAAATTTTGATTATTTCCATTGAAATAATGCTAATTCACTATTTTTGGAGAATGGTATCTTGTTAACTAAAATTGATACTAGGGAAATTCCCACTTACTTTAATTTAAACAAGAATCTTTTTTTTTCCCACATTATATCCCAGTGGTTCTTCTGCTAAAAGGAATATAACTTTGATGTGACCTTTATGTTTTTTGGTCTAGTGTGGATTCATGTAGTGGTCCTATAAAAACTTCTGATGCATTAAACCTACACAACTCCAAATGGCCTACCCCTGTGATCTTTAAATAAGACTTCTATTTATGTCAGTTTTTTCACCAGGATGAAAAATTAATGTATTGAAATACAGTTAATTTTTATATTGCATCTCTATGAAAACAAGAAGTGGTATGTTCCTAAGGATAAACACTACACACACACACACATTAAAGAACCTTTCATGAGAATATTTTGGAACAATAAAGTTAATTCTAACTTATCAAAAATAGAACCAGTTATAAGCATTTTAATTAAAATAACTTATTAACATATACTCTGAATCAAATCATATTAATTATTACAATCTGTTTTTTCCTTGAGTTTTGAAAGATAAGAATCATAATCAGTTTTAGAGATTAAAAAAAAATTTAGACAGGTCATATAACTTACTTTGTCCACAGCAGCATACTAGTGATACAAACAATCAATGAAATCTTTGGTAAATTAGTATGTCTAATATTAAGTGTTTTATTTTCAAACTGTGGTGTTGGAGAAGACTCTTGAGAGTCCCTTCGACAGCAAGGAGATTCAACCAGTCCATCCTAAAAAAAATCAGTCCGAATATTAACTGGAAGGATTGATGCTGAAGCTGAAACTCCAATACTTTGACCACATGATGTGAAGATCTGACCCACTGGAAAAGACCCTGATGCTGGGAAAGATTGAAAGCAGGAGGAGAAGGGGACTACAGAGGATGAGATGGTAGGATGACATCACCAACTCAATGGACCTGAGTTTGAGTAAGCTCCAGAATTTGGTGATGGACAGGGAAGCCTGGCATGATGCATTTCATGGGGTAGCAAAAAGTTGGACATTACAGAGTGACTGAACTGAACTGAATATTAAGTGTTTTATTTTCAATTTCAGTTCAGTTCAGTTCAGTCGCACAATTGTGTCTGACTTTTTGCGGCATGAACTGCAGCACGCCAGGCCTCCCTGTCCATCACCAACTCCTGGAGTCCACCCAAACCCATGTCCATCGAGTGGGTGATGCCATCCAACCATCTCATCCTCTGTCGTCTCCTTCTCCTGCCCTCAATCTTTCACAGCATCAGGAACTTTTCCAATGAGTCAGCTCTTCGCACTAGGTGGCCAAACTATTGGAGTATCAGCTTCAACATCAGTCCATACAGTAAAGTTGCAGGATATAAAATCAACACACAGAAATCACTTGCATTCCTATACACTAATAATGAGAAAATAGAAAGAGAAATTAAGGAAACTATTCCATTCACTGTTGCAAAGAAAATAATAAAATACTTAGGAATATATCTACCTATTCTAAAGGAGATCAATCCTGGGTGTACATTGGAAGGACTGATGCTAAAGCTGAAACTCCAATACTTTGGCCACCTAATGCGAAGAGTTGACTCACTGGAAAAGTGTCTGATGCTGGGAGGGATTGGGGACGGGAGGAGAAGGGGATGACAGAGAATGAGATGGCTGGATGGCATCACCGACTCGATGGACATGAGTTTGAGTGAACTCCGGGAGTTGGTGATGGACAGGGAGGCCTGGCGTGCTGTGATTCATGGGGTCGCAAAGAGTCAGACACGACTGAGCGACTGAACTGAACTGAACTGAAAGAAACAAAAGACCTGTACATAGAGAACTATAAAACACTAGTGAAAGAAATCAGAGAGGACACTAACAGATGGAGAAATATACCGTGTTCGTGGATTGAAAGAATAAATATTGTGAAAATGAGTATACTACCCAAAGTAATTTATACATTCAATGCAATGCCTATCAAGCTACCAACGATCACAGAGCTAGAACAAATAATCTCACGATTTGTATGGAAATACAAAAAACCTAGAATAGCCAAAGCAATCTTGAGGAAGAAGAATGGAACTGGGGGAATTAACCTGCCGGACTTCAGGCTCTATTACAAAGCCACAGTCATCAAGACAGTATGGTACTGGCATAAAAACAGAAATATAGATCAATGGAACAAAATAGAAAGCCCAGAGATAAATCCACGCACTTATGGACACCTTATCTTTGACAAAGGAGGCAAGAATATAAAATGGAGAAAAGACAGTCTCTTTAACAAGTGGTGCTGGGAAAACTGGTCAGCCACTTGTAGAAGAATGAAACTAGAACACTTCCTAACACCATACACAAAAAGAAACTCAAAATGGATTAAAGATCTAAATGTAATACCAGAAACTATAAAACTCCTAGAGGAGAACATAGGCAAAACACTCTCTGACATAAATCACAGCAGGATCCTCCAAGACCCACCTCCCAGAATATTGGAAATAAAAGCAAAAATAAACAAATTGGACCTAATTAAAATTAAAAGCTTCTGCACAGCAAAGGAAACTATAAGTAAGGTGAAAAGACAGCCTTCAGAATGGGAGAAAATAAGAGCAAATGAAGCAACTGATAAAGGATTGATCTCCAAAATATACAAGCAGCTCCTGCAGCTCAATTCCAGAAAAATAAATGACCCAATCAAAAAATGGGCCAAAGAACTAAACAGACATTTCTCCAAAGAAGACATAACGATGGCTAACAAACACATGAAAAAATGCTCAACATCCATCATAATCAGAGAAATGCAAATCAAAACCACAATGAGATACCATTTCACACCAGTCAGAATGGCTGCTATCCAAAAGTCTACATGCAATAAATGCTGGAGAGGGTGTGGAGAGAAGGGAACCCTCTTACATTGTTGGTGGGAATTCAAACTAGTACAGCCACTATGGAGAACAGTGTGGAGATTCCTTAAAAAACTGGAAATAGAGTTGCCATACAACCCAGCAATCGCATTCCTGGGCATACACACCAAGGAAACCAGAATTGAAAGAGACACATGTACTCCAATGTTCATTGCAGCACTGTTTATAATAGCCAGGACATGGAAGCAACCTAAATGTCCATCTGCAGACGAATGGATAAGAAAGTTTTGGTACATATACACAATGGAGTATTACTCAGCCATTAAAAAGAATGCATTTGAATCAGTTCTAATGAGGTGGATGAAACTGGAGCCTATTATACAGAGTGAAGTAAGCCAGAAAGAAAAACATCAATACAGTATACTAACGCATATATATGGAATTTAGAAAGATGGAAATGACAACCCTGTATACGAGACAGCAAAAGAGACACAGATGTATAGAATAGTCTTTGGGACTCTGTGGGAGAGGGTGAGGGTGGGATGATTTGGGAGAATGGCATTGAAACATGTATATTTTCATATGTGAAATGAATCACCAGTTCAAGGTTGATGCATGTTACAGGATGCTCGGTGCTGGTGTGCGGGGATGACCCAGAGGGAGGATAAGGGGAGGAGGGAGGTGGGAGGGGGGGTTCAGGAAGGGTAACTCATGTACACCTGGGGCAGATTCATGTCAATGTATGGCAAAACCAACCAATATAATATTGTGAAATAATTAGCCTCCAATAAAAATAATAAAAAAATTTAAAAAATATTTTAAAAAATATATAACTATTACTTCAGAGTATCTGCAGTTATCAAATAAAGTGCTGTTTCTTCTTGAATTGATCCTGGTGAACAATTTAAAATTATGATATTGTAATAGCCTTAACAGTGTCCATCTATGTTTCAAATTCAATAAAATTATTTTTTATAATGACAAAAAAAAAAAAAAAGAACACCCAGGACTGATCTCCTTTAGGATGGACTGGTTAGATCTCCTTGCAGTCCAAGGGACTCTCAAGAGTCTTCTCCAACACCACAGTTCAAAAGCATCAATTCTTCAGCCCTCAGCTTTCTTTATAGTCTAAATTTCACATCCATACCTGACCACTGGAAAAACCATAGCCTCGACTAGATAGTCCTTTGTTGGTAAAGTAATGTCTCTGCTTTTCAATATGCTCTCTAGGTTGGATACTCAAAAAAACTTCTGTGATAAAAGCTACAATTATTTTTTTCTTTTTTTTTAATTTATTTTATTGGAGGCAAATTATCTTACATTAATATATTGGTTGGTTTTGCCATACATTGACACGAATCCGCCCCAGTTGTACTGTGTTCCCTTTCTTGAACCCCCCTCCCGCTTCCCTCTTCCCCATATCCTCCCTCCAGGTCATCCCCGTGCACCAGCCCCAAGCATCCTGTATCATGCGTCGAACCTGGACTGGTGATTCATTTCACATATGATAATATACATGCTACAATGCCGTTCTCCCCAGTCATCCCACCTTCACCCTCTCCCACACCCCAAAGACTGTTCTATATACCTATGTCTCTTTTGCAGTCTCATATACAGGGTTAAGGTTACCATCTTTCTAAATTCCATATATATGCGTTAGTATACTGTATTGATGTTTTTCTTTCTGGCTTACTTCACTCTGTATAATAGGCTCCAGTTTCATCATTTTAACAGATGAGAGTCTTTAACTTATACATGATCTTGCAACTGACGTCTGATAGTGTCAGAATTCAGTTCATATAGCCAAATATTCTAAAGCCTAACTCACTTGATCAACATTTTCTTATAAAAAATGGCAGATCCAGAATTCACTTCTCCTTGCTCAGGGAAGGATTAATTCCCATTTAAATACACACGCAAACACACACACCTACCTCATCTAAATACATGGAATATTTCTGTGCTTCAAATCTGTTAATCTCATTCTAATATGCTCCTGATAGAAAAAGTTGCTATCTTATTTATTGTAAATTTTTGTATTAATAGTTGTGTTCGTTAACTTGGGCTCCCTTAACAAAATACCATAGACTGCATACCCTAATCTTTTTTAAGTATGTTTCAGAATTATAGAGTATAGAAAATCTGAGATTAATGTGTTCTAAGGCCTCCTCTTTTGGCTTATAAGTAGCTACCATTTCATTGTGTGTTCATATGACCTCTTCTTTGTGTGCACACAGGGATTGACTGAGCAAGCTCTCTAGTTTTTCTTTTTACAAGGATGCTTATCTCATCATGAGAACACCACTCTCATGACCTCTGCTCTTGCTGCTGCTAAGTCACTTCAGTCATGTCCGACTCTGTGTGACCCCATAGACGGAAGCCCACCAGGCTCCCCCATCCCTGGGATTCTCCAGGCAAGAACATTGCAGTGGGTTGCCATTTCCTTCTCCAATGTGTGAAAGTGAAAAGTGAAAGTGCAGTCGCTCAGTCGTGTCCGACCCTTAGCGACCCCACGGACTGCAGCCTACCAGGCTCCTCCATCCATGGGATTTTCTAGGCAAGAGTACTGGAGTGGCTTGCCATTGCCTTCTCCTCTCATGACCTCATCTGACTCTAATTATCCCCTCAAAATCATTTCTCCAAATACCATCACACTTGGGGTTAGTACTTCAACATATGAATTCTGGAGGGACAAAACATTCATTTAATAAAAATAGTTAATTCTTACTCATGTTTGAAACAAGCAAAAGACCAAAAAGTATGTAAACTTGAAAAAAACTAAAATTTCATTCTTCCAAATTCCACTCCTAAGATATTTTTTCTCTTTAATCTGACAAACACATAGGCTTCAGATTAAGAATCATATGGAATTGTATTAATACAGCATTCAGATTCAGAAAAATTCTTCAACTGAAAATCAAAATTGTAAAATATCCCGAATCAATTTTTTTTGTTTATGTCTAGCCAAGATGGGAAAACACTCCCTCATTTAACAATTTGAAATATGGATTAAATCTATAAAAACACTTATTTTCATGCTTTTGACAACAGGCAGTTCAGGCCTGTGATTCCTGAATAAACAGAAACAAAAAAAGTGATCCATATGATTACACCAGCTTATTACTTTCATGAAATTTTCATGATGTCATGTAGGAAACAGTAGGACAAACAGTGAGGCATTCTTGCTGGCTTGAGTGACCAATCATATTTCACAGGGAAAAAGTGTCTAAAAGGAGAAGACTTCAGAGAAAGAATTACAGAAAAAGGCAGAGAAATCCTAGCAGGTTATTGGCAGAATACTCAACTATATACATTTGAAGGGAAAAAAAAAAAAAAATCTAAAGCCAAAAAAAGAACCACCTTGAAAAAGCAGTTGAAGTATTTCCAGGACTCACAGAGGGCTCAGAAGAGTTTGAATTCCCAAAAAGGAGAGTAGAAATGTCACATAAATGTCTCAGATAGCATCCTCAGAACAGAATTAGCAGGGCAACTAAAACAGCCATAAACTAAACTATGGCCAGGACATTCCTAAGAACTTTAAACTTTGCATTACTAGGTAAATTTGCAAGAAAGTAGTCAGACTCTGAAATGTTTACTGAGGAATCACAGGCCTGAACTGTCTGTTTTCAAATGCATGAAAACTAGTATTTTATAGATTTAGCCCATTTTTCAAATTGCTAAATGCTTCAACACCATTTATTGAAGTTACTGTCCTTTTCCCATGGTGTGTTCTTAATGCCCTTGTCAGAGCTTAGTTCACCATGTACACATGGGTGTATTTCTCTGCTCTCATTCCTGTTCCATTGATCAGAATCAACATAAATGTCCTCTTGAAATAGATGTTATTCATTATAACTCAATTTTTTATCTTTTGAGGAAATTCCATACTATTTTCCATAATAATTATACTAATTTGCTTTCACACCAATAGTGCAAAAGAGCTCCCTTTTCTTCACACCCTCAAGACTTGTTAACTGTCTTTATAAAAGATATCCTAATATGTATGAGATGATATCTCATTGTGTCTTTGATGCCCATTTCCCTCATTATTTGTGATGTTCAGCATATTTTTATGTTTCTGTAGGGCATCTGTATGTCTTCTTTGGAAAAAAAAATGTCTATTTGGGTCCTCTGCCCATTTTTCTTTTAATTTATATTTTTATTGAAGGATAATTGCATTACAGAATTTTGTTGTTTTCTGTCAAACCTCAACATGAATCAACTATAGGTATACATATATCCCCTCCCTTTTGAACCTCCCTTCCGTCTCCCTCCCCTTCCCAACCCTCTAGGTTGATACAGAGCCCCTGTTTGAGTTTCTGAGCCAAACAGCAAATTCCCATTGGCTATCTATTTTACATATGGTAATACAAGGGGCTTCCCTCGAAACTCAGTCAGTAAAGAATCTGGCTGCAATGCAGGAGACCCGGGTTCAATCCCTGGGTCAGGAAGATCCTCTGGAGGAGGAAATGGCAACCCACTCCAGTATTCTTGCCTGGAGAATCCCATGGACAGAGGACCCTAGCAGGCTACAGTCCATGGGATCACAAGAGTCAGACATGACTTAGCAACTAAACCACCAATGTAAGTTTCCATGTTACTCTTTCCATACATTTCACCCTCTCCTCCCCTCTCCCCATGTCCATAAGTCTATTCTCTATGTCTGTTTCTCCACTGTTGCGGCGAAAATAAATTCTTCAGTACCATTTTCTAGATTCCAAATATATGCATTAGAATACCTTATTTATCTTTCTTTTTCTGACTTACTTCACTCTGTATTATAGGTTCTAGGTTCATCCACCTCATTAGAACTGAATCACATGTGTTCTGTTTTTGTGGCTGAGTAATATTCCACTCATCTCACATGCTAGTAAAGTCATGCTCAAAATTCTCCAAGCCAGGTTTCAGCAATATGTGAACCCTGAACTCCCAGATGTTCAAGCAGGTTTTAGAAAAGGCAGAGGCACCAGAGATCAAATTGCCAACATCCGCTGGATCATGGAGAAAGCAAGAGAGTTCCACAAAAACATCTATTTCTGCTTCATTGACTATGCCAAAGCCTTTGACTGTGTGGATCACAATAAACTGTGGAAAATTCTGAAAGAGATGGGGTATACCAGACCACCTGACCTGCCTCTTGAGAAACCTGTATGCAGGTCAGGAAGCAACAGTCAGAACTGTACATGGAACAACAGACTGGTTCCAAATAGGAAAAGGAGTACATCAAGGCGGTATATTGTCACCCTGCTTATTTAACTTATATGCAGAGTACATCATGAGGAACGCTGGGCTGGATGAAGCACAAGCTGGAATCCAGATTGCCGGGAGAAATATCAATAACCTCAGATATGCAGATGACACCACCCTATGGCAGAAAGTGAAGAGGAACTCAAAAGCCTCTTGATGAAAATGAAAGAGGAGAGTGAAAAGGTTGGCTTGAAGCTCAACATTCAGAAAACGAAGATCATGGCATCTGGGCCCATCACTTCATGGGAAATAGATGGGAAAACAGTGGAAACAGTGTCAGACTTCATTTTTGGGGGCTCCAAAATCACTGCAGATGCTGATTGCAGCCATGAAATTAAAAGACGTTTACTCCTTGGAAGGAAAGTTATGACCAACCTAGATAGTATATTAAAAAGCAGAGACATTACTTTGTCAACCAAGGTCTGTCTAGTCAAGGCTATGGTTTTTCCCGTGGTCATGTATGGATGTGAGAGTTGGACTGTGAAGAAAGCTGATCACCGAAGAATTGATGCTTTTGAACTGTGGTGCTGGAGAAGACTCTTGAGAGTCCCTTATACTGCAAGGAGATCCAACCAGTCCATTCTAAAGGAGATCAATCCTGGGTGTTCATTGGAAGGACTGATGCTAAATCTGAAGCTCCAAGACTTTGGCCATCTCACGCGATGAGTTGACTCACTGGAAAAGAGTCTGATGCTGGGAAGGATTGGGGGTAGGAGGAGACAGGGACGACAGAGAATGAGATGGCTGGATGGCATCACCGACTCGATGGACATGAGTTTGAGTGAACTCCGGGAGTTGGTGATGGACAGGGAGGCCTGGCGTGCTATGATTCATGGCGTCGCAAAGAGTCGGACACGACTGAGCGACAGAACTGAACTGAATATTCCATGGTGTACATGTACCACAACTTCTTTATCCATTCATCTGCCAATGAACATCTAGGTTGCTTCCATGTTCTGCTGCTGCTGCTGCTGCTGCTGTTGCTGCTGCTGCTAAGTCACTTCAGTCGTGTCCGACTCTGTGTGACCCCATAGACGGAAGCCCACCAGGCTCCCCCGTCCCTGGGATTCTCCAGGCAAGAACACTGGAGTGGGTTGCCATTTCCTTCTCCAATGTGTGAAAGTGAAAAGTGAAAGTGAAGTCGCTCAGTCGTGTCCGACCCTTAGCGACCCCACGGACTGCAGCCTACCAGGCTCCTCCATCCATGGGATTTTCTAGGCAAGAGTACTGGAGTGGCTTGCCATTGCCTTCTCCGGCTTCCATGTTCTAGCTATTGTAAATAGTGCTGCAATGAACAATGGGATACATGTGTCTTTTTCAATTTTGGTTTCTTCAGGGTATATGCCTAGGAGTGGGATTGCTGGGTCATATGGTGCTTTTATTCCTGGTTGTTTAAGGAATCGCCATACCATCTTCTATAGTGGCATATCAATTTACATTCCCATCAACAGTGCAAGAGCATTCCCTTTTCTCCACACCCTCTGCAGCATTTATTGCTTATAGACTTTTTGATGATGGTCATTCTGACTGGTGTGAGGTGATATCTCATTGTAGTATTGATTTGCATTTCTCTAATAAGGAGTGATATTGAGCATCTTTTCATGTGTTAGTTTACCATCTGCATGTTTTCTTTGGAGAAATGACTGTTTAGGTCATTTTCCTACTTTTGATTATTTGTTTGTTTATCTGGCATTGAGTTTTATGAGCTGTTTGTATATTTTGGAAATTAATCCTTTGTCAGTTGTTTCATTTGGTATTATTTTCTCCCATTCTAAGGGTTGTCTATTCACCTTGCTTATAGTTTCCTTTGCTGTGCAAAAGCTTTTAGGTTTAATCAGGTCCCATTTGTTTACTTTAGTTTTTATTTCCATTACTCTAAGAGGTAGGTCATAGAGGATCTTACTTTGATTTATGTCATCGAGTGTTCTGTCTATAGTTTTCTCTATGAGTTTTATAGCTTCTGGTCTTACATTTAGGTCTTTAATCCATTTTGAGTTTATCTTTGTGAATGGTGTTAGGAAGTGTTCTAATTTCATTCTTTTACAGGCAGCTGTCCAGTTTTCCCAGCAACATTTATTGAAGAGGCTGTCTTTGCCCATTGTATATTCTTGCCACCTTTGTCAAAAATAAGGAACCCATAGATGCATGGGTTTATTTCTGGGGCTTTCTATCTTGTTCCATTGATCTATATTTCTGTTTTTGTGCCAGAACCATACTGTCTTGATGACTGTAGCTTTGTAGTATATTCTGAAGGTTGCTTCCTCCAGCTCCATTCTTCTTTCTCAAGATTGCTTTGGCTATTCGGGGTCTTTTGTGTTTACATATGAATTGTGAAAATTTTTGTTCCAGTTCTGTGAAAAATGCCATTGATAATTTGATAAGGATCACATTGGATCTGTAGACTGTGTTTGGTAGTATAGTAATTTTCACAATATTTACTCTTCCTACCCAAGAACTCTCCATCTGTTTATGTCATCTTTGATTTCTTTCATTAGTGTCTTATCATTTTCTGTGAACAGTTCTTTTGTCTCCTTAGGTAAAGATATTTTATTCTTTTTGTTGCAATGGTGAATGGGACTGATTCTTCAATTTCTCTTTCTGATTTTTCTTTGTTAGTATGTAGAAATGCAAGTGATTTCTGTGTCTTAATTTTATATCCTGCAACTTTGCTAAATTAACTGATTAGCTATAGTAATTTTCTGACACTCTTTAGGGTTTTCTATGTACGGTATCATGTCATCTGCAAACAGTGAGAGCTTTACTTCTTTTTCTATCTGGATTCTTTTTATTGCTTCTTTGATTGCTGTAGCTAGGAATTTTAAAACTATGTTGAATGATAGTGGTGAAAGTGGACACCCTTGTCTTGTTCCTGATCTTAGCAGGAATGCTTTCAGTTTTTCACCATTGAGAATAATGTTTGCTGCAGGCTTATCATATATGGCCTTTACTATGTCGAGGGACGCTCCTTCTAAGCTTATATTTTGAGGAGTTTTAATCATAAATGGGTGCAGAATTTTGTCAAAGGCTTTTTCTGCATCTTTTCAGATAACCATATGGTTTTTATCTTTCAGTTTGTTCATATGGCATATCACATGGATTGATTTGCATATATTGAAGAATCCTTGCATCCCTGGAATAAACATAGCTTGATTATGGTGTATGAGCTTTTTTATGTGTTACTGAATTCTCTTTGCTAAAATTTTGTTGAGGATTTTTAGTCTATGTTCATCAGTGATATTGGCCTGTGTGTGTGTGTGTGTGTGTGTGTGTGTGTGTGTGTGTTGTCTTTGTCTGGTTTTGGTATTAGGGTGATGGTGGCCTCATAGAATGAGTTTGAAAGTGTTCCTTCCTCTGCAATTTTTTGAAAGAATTTTAGAAGGATAGGCATTAGCTCTTCTATAAACATTTGATAGAATTCTCCTGTGAAGTCATCTGGTCCTGGGCTTTTGTTTTTTGGGAGATTTTGATCACAGCTTCAATTTCAGTGTTTGTAATAGAGTTGTTCATAATTTCTATTTATTACTGGTTCAGGTTTGGAAGATTGAACTTTTCAAGAATCTGTCCATTTCTTCCAGGTTATCCATTTTATTGCCATATAGTTGTTCCTAATTTTATAATCCTTTGTATTTCTGCATTGTCTGTTATAACCTCTCCTTTTTCATTTCTAATTGTGTTGATTTGATTCTTCTTTTTTTCATGATGAGTCTGGCTAAAGGTTTGTCAATTTTGTTTATCTTCTGAAATAACAAGCTTTTAGTTTTATTAATCTTTACTACTGTTTTCTTTTTTTTTCATTTCTTTTTCATTTTTTCCTGCTATGATCTTAATGATTTCTTTCCTTCTACTAATTTTGGGGGTTTTTTGTTCTTTTTCCAGTTGTTTTAGGTGTAAAGTTAGGTTGTCTGTTCAAACTTTTTCTTGTTTCTTGAGGTAGGATTGTATTGCTCTAAACTACGCTCATAGACCTGCATTTGCTGCATCCCATAGGTTTTGAGTTGTGTTTTCATTGTCATTTGTTTCTAGAAATTTTTTTATTTCCCTTTTGATTTCTTCAGTAACCTATTAGTTATTTAGAAACATGTTGTTTACTCTCTATGTGTTTGTGTTTCTTACCGTTTTTCTATCGTAATTGATATCTAGTTTCATAGCATTGTGGTCAGAGATGATTGATACGATTTCAAATTTCTTAAATTTACTGAGGTTTGATTTGTGACCCAAGGTGTGGTCTATCCTGGAGAATGTTCCATGTGCACTTGAGAAGAAGGTATATTCTTCTACATTTGTATTCAATGCCCTGAAGATATCTATGAGATCCATCTCATCTAATGTATCATTTAAGACTTGCATTTCCTTGTTAATTTTCTGTTTTGATGATCTGTCCACTGGTGTCAGTGGGGTGTTAAAGTCTCCTACTATTATTGTGTTACTGTCATTTTCTCCTTTTAGTCTGTTAGTGTTGGTCTTATGTATTGAAATTCTCCTATGTTGGGTGCATAGATATTTATAATTGTTATATCTTCTTAGATTGATCCCTTGATCATTATGTAGTATCCTTCCTTATCTCTTGTAATCTTCTATAAGGTCTATTTTATCTGATATGAGGATTGCTACTCCAGCTTTCTTTTGCTTCCCATTTGCATGGAATATATTTTTCCATCATCTCACTTCCAGTCTATACGTGTCTTTAGGTCTGAAGTCGGTTCCTTATTCAGTTCAGTTCAGTTACTCAGTCGTGTACAACTCTTTGTGACCCCATGGACTGCAGCACGTCAGGCCTCCCTGTCCATTACCAACTCCCAGAGTTTACTCAAACTCATGTCCATTGAGTCGGTGAAGTCATCCAACCATCTCATCCTCTGTTGTCCACTTCTCCTCCTGCCCTCAATCTTGCCCAGCATCAGGGTCTTTTCAAATTAGTCAGTTCTTCACATCAGGTGGCCTAAGTATTGGAGTTTCAGCTGCAACATCAGTCCTTCCAACAAACATTCAGGACTGATTTCCTTTAGGATGGACTGATTGGATCTACTTGCAGTCCAACAGATTGTCAAGAGTCTTCTCCAACACCACAGTTCAAAAGCATCATTGGGTTTTTTTTCTTTTTGCAGTTTGAGGCAGTTGTAAAATAACTTAATGTAGCTTTTTGCAACTGTGTATTCTATAGTATTTTTTTCATTTGGTGAACTTTTAACTGTTAATGTTTATGGCATTGTGCTTTGTACCATTTATTAAATAAAAATTAAAAAAAAGCATCAATTCTTTGGTGCTCAGCTTTCTTTATATTCCAACTATCACATCAATACATGACTACTGGAAAAAACATAGCTTTGACTGGAAGGCCTTTTGTTGGCAAAGTAAGGTCTGATTTTTAATAAAATGTTGTCTAGGTTGATCATAACTTTCCTTCCAAGGAGAAAGCATCTTTTAATTTCATGGCTGCAGTCACCATGTGCAGTGATTTTGGAGCCCAAAATATAAAGTCTCTCACTGTTTCTAATGTTTCCCCATCTATTTCCCATGAAGTGATGGGACTAGATGCCATGATCTTAGTTTTCTGAATGTTGAGCTTTAAGCCAACTTTTTCACTCTCCTCTTTCACGTACATCAAGAGGCTGTTTAGTTTTTCTTCACTTTCTGCCATAAGGGTGGTGTCATCTGCATATCTGAGGTTATTGATATATCTCCCAGCAATCTTGATTCCAGCTTGTGCTTTATCAAGTACAGTGTTTCTCATGATGTACTCTGCATATAAGTTAAACAAGCAGAGTGACAATATACAGTCTTTTCCTATTTGGAACCAGTCTGTCGTTCCATGTCCAGTTTTAACTGTTGCTTCTGGACCTGCATACAGATTTCTCAGGAGGCAGGTCAGGTGGCTTGGTATTCCCATCTCTTGAAGAATTTTCCACAGTTTATTGTGATCCACACAGTCAAAGGCTTTGGCCTAGTCAATAAAGCAGAAATAGATGCTTTTCTGGAACTCTCTTGCTATTTCGACAATCCAGCAGACGTTGACAGTTTGATCTCTGCCTCAAAGGTTCCTCTGCCTTTTCTAAAACCAGCGTGAATATATGGTAATTCACAGTTCAGGTATAGTTGAAGCCTGGCTTGGAGAATTTTGAGCATTACTTTACTAGTGTGTGAGATGAGTGCAATTGTGTGGTAGTTTGAGCATTCTTTGTCATTGCCTTTCTTTGGGATTGGAATGAAAACTGACCTTTTCCAGTCCTGTGGCCACTGCTGAGTTTTCCAAATTTGCTGGCATATTGAGTGCAGCACTTTCACAGCATCATCTTTTAGGATTTGAAATAGCTCAACTGGAATTCAATCACCTCCACTAGCTTTATCCATAGTGATGCTTCCTAAGGCCCACTTGCCTTGACATTCCAGGATGTCTGGCTCTAGGTGAGTGATCACACAATCATGATTATCTGGGTTGTGAAGATCTTTTCTGTACTATTCTTCTGTGTATTCTTGCCACTTCATCTTAATATATTCTGCTTCTGTTAGGTCCATACCATTTCTGTCCCTTATTGAGGCAATCTTTGCATGAAATGTTCCCTTGATATCTGTAATTTTCTCAAAGAGATCTCTAGTCTTTCCCATTCTATTGTTTTCCTCTATATCTTTGCACAAATCACTGAGGAAGTCTTTTATATCTCTCTTTGCTAGTCTTTGGAACTCTGCATTTAAATGGGATCTTTCCTTTTCTCCATTTGCCTTTCGCTTCCCCTCTTTTCACAGCTATTTCTAAGGCCTCCTCAGACAGCCATTTTGTCTTTCTGCATTTCTTTTTCTTGGGATGGTCTTGCTCCCTGTCTCCTGTACAGTGTCACGAACCTCTGTCCATATTTCATCAGGCACTCTGTCTGTCAGATCTAGTCCCTTAAATCTATGTCTCACTTCCACTGTATAAGCATAAGGGATTTGATAGGTCATACCTGAATGATCTAGTATTTTTCCCTACTTTCTTCAATTTTAAGTCTGAATTTGGCAATAAGGAGTTCTTGATCTGAGTCACAGTCAGCTCCTGGTCTTGTTTTTGCTGATGGTATAGAGCTTCTCCCTGGTGGCTCAGAGGTTAAAGCTTCTGCCTCCAATGCGGCAGACCTGGGTTCGATCCCTGGGTCGGGAAGATCCCCTGGAGAAGGAAACGGTAACCCACTCCAGTATTCTTGCCTGGAGAATCCCATGGATGGAGAAGCCTGGTAGGCTACAGTCCACGGGGTCGCATAGAGTCGGACATGACTGAGCAACGGAACAGACAGAACAGATAGAGCTTCTCCATATTTGGCTGCAAAGAATATGATCAATCTGATTTCAGTGTTGGCCATCTGATGATGTCCAGCATATATATGGATCTTGTTTTTGTATCTATTCATCTAGTCTGTGTCTTGGGTGGAGCATTTAATTCATTTACATTTAAAGTAATTATTGATATATGTCTTGCTATTGCCATTTTCTTAATTATTTGAGGTTGATTTTGTAGATCATTTTCTTCTCTTGTATTTCTTAACTATACAAGTCCCTTTAACATTTGTTGTAAAGCTGGTTTGGTAGTACTGAATTCTCTTAATTTTGATTGTTTTAAAGCTTTTTATTTCTCCATCAATTTTAAAAATGAAATCCTTGCTGGGTACAGTAATTTTGGTTTTAGATTTTCCCCTTTCAGCACTTTAAATATATCCTGCCATTCTCTTCTGGCCAGCAGAGATTCAGCTGAAAGATCAGCTGTTAAACATATAGGATTTCCCTTGTATTTCACTTGTTGCTTTTCCCTTGATGCTTTTAATATTATTTCTTTGTGCTTAGTCTTTGTTAATTTGATTAGCATGCATCTTGGTGTGTTTCTCCTTGGGTTTATCCTGTATGGGACTCTTTGTGTCTCTTGGACTTGACTGACTATTCCTTTCCCATGTTGGGGAAATTTTCAACTATAATCTCTTCAAAAATTTTCTCATACCCTTTCTTTTTCTCTTTTTCTGGGATCCCTATAATTCGAATGTTGGTGTATTTGATATTGTTCCAGAGGTCTCTGAGACCATCAATTATTTTCATTATTTTTATTTTATTCTGCTCTTCAGAGGTTGTTTCCACTATTATATCTTCCAGCTCACTGATTTGTCTTCTGCTTCAGATATTCTGCTATTGATTCCATCTAGATTAGTTTTAACTTCAATAATTGTGTTGTTTGTCTCTGTATGTTTTTTCTTTAATTCTTCTAGGTCTTTGTTAATTGATTCTTGCATTTTCTCCATTCTGTTTTCAAGGTTTTTGATCATCTTTGCTATCATTATTCTGAATTATTTTTCAGGTAGTTTGCCTATTTCCTCTTCATTTATTTGGACTTCTGTGTTTTTAGTGTTTTCCTTCATTTGTGTAGTATTTCTCTGCCTTTTCATTATTTTCTTTTTAACTTATTGTGTTTGAGGTCTCCTTTTCCTAGATTTCAAGGTTGAATTCTTTCTTCCATTTGGTTTCTGCCCTCTTAAGGTTGATTCAGTGGTTTGTGTAAGCTTCATATAGGGTGAGATGTGTGCTGAGATTTTTGGTTCATTTGTTTTCCTCTGATGGGCAAGGCTGAGTGAGGTGGTAATTCTGCCTGCTGATGATTGTGTTTGTATTTTTGTTTTGTTTTGTTTTGTTTAGGTGAAGCATCCTGCACAGGGTGTGATGCACTGGGTGATGCCAGGTCTTGCATTCAAATGGTTTCTTTTGTGGAGTTCTCACTATTTGATACTTCCTAGGGTTAGTTCTCTGATAGTCTAAGGTCATGGAGTCAGTGCTCCCACTTCAAAGGCTCAGGGCTTGATCTCTGGTGAGGAATGAAGATTCCACAAGTGGTTTGTTATGGCATTAAATGAGATTAAAACAAACACCCAAAAATGAAAAACCAAAGATGAACCCCAGCCAAATAGCAGTTACAAAATCAGGCATATAATATTTAAAATAATGGAATATACAGATATACATATACACCCATAAGCAAAATCAAAAGAGTCCAACAAAAATAAAGTACATTAGACTGACTCAGTGAACAAAGGAAATCAAAAATTATATTTACCAGTTAAGAATAAAACTAACTAAGGCACAGACTGACAAAAAAAATTCTAAAGCAAGGTGCCAAGTGGGGAATAAAGCAATGAAAACAAAACTAACAAATATATTGAGAGGAAAGGAAAGAAAGAAAAATAATAGATATGCAACATTAAATAGAGGTAGATAAAGTAGATTTATATACATTAAAGATTAACTGTAAGGGGAAAAGAACAGTAGGAAAAGCAAACAAAGGAATAAATGTAGAAAATGTAATAATATATTTAAATTATAAAAGAGAAAAAAAAAAGGAATAAGAAAGAAAATAAAAGGGGGGGGTAAACTCATAACTGCAAAAGCTCAATGTAGAGGCAGACGTTTATAACAAGAGTAAAAAATATAATCAAAAATTTAAAAAAGCTCAAAAGCTTTATTAGATTTCATAGTGCCAATAAAATCAACAAGTACAATGTGGGGTGGGAAGGAAGAAAATAAAAAGAAAAACAATCCAAAAGACTCTACAAAACAAGTCAAAACATAACAATAATAAATAGTTTTCTTGAGTTACTGCTGTCAGAGTCCTTTCCCTCACATGGGGGTCACAGTCCACCTCATCTCATGAGGATGCCCTCCAACACTCTGCTGGTCTCTGGACCTGCTGTGGGGGCAGCTCAGATTCTAATCTGGCCCTACTCCTGTGTGTTATTGCCGCCAATGTCCACAGCAATCAGAACTAGTGTGTTTTCTTTTGTGGCAGTTCTTAATGTCCTTTTATATATTCCATAGACACAGAGACTGCCTAGTTGATCATGTAAATTTAACATGCAGCTTGTACAGCTGGTGGGTCTTATTCCTTAGCCACACTGTCCCTGGCTTTCAATTGTGGTTTTATTTCCAACTCTGTATGTGGGTCGCCACTGGGGTTTACTCCTGAGGCTGCCCAGGAGGACTTGGGTTTCCCCAGTGAGGGCCAGGTGTGGAGGTGGTGCAGCTGCTTGAGTCACAGGGGTTCTGGAAGCACCAGGTTCTCAAGGGAGTTGGCAGCTAGGGCAGCAGAAGATACAGTGATCTAGGAGGGTAGGGCAACAAGTGTTGACCAATATGCTCCAGAATTCTTGCCTGGAGAACCCCCTGACAGAGAAGACTGGCAGGCCACAGACCACAGTGTCATCAAGAGTTGGACACAACTGAAGTGACCCTGCATCCATAGATGCAAGACTTCTTTTCCTGTGGCAGCTCTGCCCCAGTAAGGGTTGAGCGTGAAAGTGGTGAATAATATTAATATTTCTAGCTATCCATACACATATCTTATTTTCTTTATCCATTAATCCATCAATGAAGACACAAGTTGATTCTGACCCATGGAACAGAATAGAGAGCAGAGAAATAAACCCATGTATACATGGTGGACTAAACTTTGACAAGGGCATTAAGAACACACAATGGGAAAAGTGGTGCAGCTGCTTGGCTTGCGGGGACCCTGGCAGTGCCAAGTGTGCAGGTACATGGACTGCTTCTGCCATAGGAGTTATGGCCCTATCAGAGTCTTTATTCAAGACTCTTTTAGCTGGCAGTCAGAAGACCTCTATGGCCAGTCTTTCTCCATACCTCCACCCGTTCAGGCACTTAGGGGGCTTCCTTGCCTGGGGTCCTTTCTCTGTTGTTTGGCATATCAAAAACATAGGGGTCCCCCCTGGCTGGGACCCTCCTCTGTAGATTGGCACATCAGGCACTTAAAGGGGAACCCTGGGTGGGGTCCTAGTCTGTAGTTCAGTGCATCAGGTGTTTGACAGGCCAGCCTCTCTATTGTTCAGTTTCAATAAACCAAAATTGAAAAAGACACATGTATCCCATTGTTCATTGCAGCACTCTTTACAATAGCTAGAACATGGAAGCAACCTGGATGTCCATTGACAGATGAATGGATAAAGAAGTTGTGGTACATACACACAATGGAATATTACTAAGCCATAAGAAAGAATGCAATTGAGTCAATTCTGATGAGGTTGATGAACCTAGAGCCTAGTATACAAAATGAAGTAAGTCAGAAAGAGAAAGACAAATACCATATACTAACACATGTATGCGGAATCTAGAAAAGTGGTACTGAGGAATTTATTTGCAGGGCAGCAATGGAGAAACAAACATAGAGATTAGACTTATCGACATGGGGAGAGGGGAGGAGAGGGTGAGATGTAGGGAAAGAGTAACATGGAAATTTACAATACAATATGTAAAATACATAGCCAATGAAAATTTGCTGTCTGTCTCAGGGAACTCAAACAGGGGCTCTGTATCAACCTAGAGGGGTAGAATGGGGAGGGAGGTGGGAAAGAGGTTCAAAAGGGAGGGGATATATGTATACCTATGGCTGATTCATGTTGAGGTTTGACAGAAAACAACAAAATTCTGTCTGTAAAGCAATTAATCTGCAATTAGAAAATAAATTAATTTAAAAAAATGGTGTTGGAAAACATGAACATCTAAAGATCAAAGTTTAGTTCACCATGTATACACAGGTTTATTTCTCTGCTCTCTATTCTGTTCCATGGGTCAGAATCAACTTATGTCTTCACTGATGGATTAATTGATAAAGAAAATAAGATATGTGTATGGATAGATAGAAATATTAATATTATTCAGACATAAAAAGGAAAGAGATCCTGCCATTGCTACAACATGGACAAACCTGGAGAAGATTATGCTAAGTGAAATAAGCCAGACACAGACAAACACTGTATGATATCACTCATACATGGAATCAGAAACAAAAGGGCCAAACTCATAGAAACATAGAGTAGAATGATGGTTGCCAGGAGCTGAGGAAAATGGGTGGATACAGGTCAAAGAATACAAATTTTCAGTTATAAGATGAATGAGTTTGAGCATCTAATGTACAATATGGTACCTATAGTTACTAACTTGGTATTATATACTTGAAATTCGCAAAGATCTTAAGCATTCTCACTACCAGACAATTAAAGACAGTGAGAGACAGAGAAAGTTAACTATATGAGGTGATGGATGTGATAATTAACTTGACTTTGGTAATCATTTCACAATGTATATGTATTTCAAATCATCATGTATACTTTAATTATAATTTTATTTGTTAATTATTCCTCAGTAAATCTGGAAAGAAGGAAGTTACTAATGATATTGTGAGCTGTGGTAGTTACATAGCCTGTGATGGATATATAGTAGTTTCAATGTAAATAGCAGCAACATGTATTTTAGAAGTGTAATAACCTTCTCAGAGGATAATAAGCATGATGTTCTGTGACTTCTTTTCCTCTTTTTTGCATGCTGTCTTTTCTTTGGCCAGGGGCTTGTCTTACCAAACTTTAAAGTTACTAACCCTTGAGTATAGCTCTGTTCCGACAGTGTCAGCCAAGTCTCCTGTGCTGACATTTTATGCTATTCCATTCTCTCTTTGCCAAACTGCATTTAGTAAAGTTGCAACCCATGACACAAGAAACTGTTTTCTTGCCTACTCATCTATTTTCTTGAGATAATGATAATTCATAATTGAAGTCAGGAATTCCATTACATTTTCTGCTAATGCCAGCAAGTACTGTATATTTCTTTTAAGTGGATGAAGCAAAGAGTTAGATGTTAGTAACTGATAATGCTTCAATAAAAAATTATGCAAGAGAATTCACTATATCTCTCTAAATAATGGACAAAGTGCATGAACACTGTCGTGTCTGACTCTTTGCAACCCCATGGGCTGTAACCTGCCAGGCTCCTCTTGTCCATGGAATTTTCCAGGCAAGAACACTGGAGTGGGTTGCCATTTCCTACTTCAGAGAATCTTCCTAATTCAGGGTTTGAACCTACACCTGTTGCATCTCCTGCACTGGTAGGCAGATTCTTTACCACTTGTGTCACCTGGGAAGCCCAGTGGACATGGTATCTATGTGCAAACATGAGTTCAAAATTATCACTTTCATTTGCTACAAGGCAATGTGACATATGTGAAGAAAGCAATTGGAGAAGGTAAAACAGAGGTCAAACAATGATAAACTCCAATATACAGCCCACAGAACTGCAGGAAAACTGTCATAACTTTGAGTCTTCAACTAAGTTATGTTTGCAAAATCATTTTTATACCCCAGTGGTTCAAATTATGCTGCTATGATTTTGTTGTATAAAGTTTTTGGTTATTTTAGGCTGAAACAGGATAGAAATAATAATAAATTTCTTAAGCAGGAAAAACAGTTGCTGTTCATAGTGAAAAATTATATTTAGGGGTCTGTACTATGGTTTTTCCAGCAGTCATGTACGGATGTGAGAGTTGGACTGTGAAGAAAGCTGATCACCAAAGAATTGATGCTTTTGAACTGTGGTGTTGGAGAAGACTCTTGAGAATCCCTTGGACTGCAAGGAGATCCAACCAGTCCATTCTAAAAGAGATCAGTCCTGGGTGTTCATTGGAAGGACTAATGCTAAAGTTGAAACTCCAATAGTTGGCCACCTCATGTGAAGAATTTACTCACTGAAAAAGACTCTGATTCTGGGAGGGTTTGGGGGCAGGAGAAGAAGGGGACGACCTAGAATGAGATGGCTGGATGGCATCACCGACTCGGTGGACATGAGTTAGCGTGAACTCCAGGAGTTGGTGATGGACAGGGAGGCCTGGTGTGCTGTGATTCAAGGGGTCGCAAAGAGTCGGTCACGACTGAGTGACTGAACTGAACTGAACTAAGGGTAATCAAAACTAAAGTGATTGGCTAATTTGCATTGTGTGTATACACAGGCTCTGTCGTATTTCTTTTTTAAAAAATTTAACTTACTTATTTTAATTGGAGGCCAATTATCTTACAATATTGTGGTCTTTGCCATACATTGACATGAATCAGACACAGGTGCACATTTGTCACCCACCCCAAACCCCCCTTACACCTCCCTCCCCTTCCCATCCCTCTGGGTTGTCCCAGTACCCTGGCTTTGAGTGCCCTGTTTCATGGATTGAACTTATACTGGTCTTCTGTTTCACATATGATAATATACATGTTTCAATGTTATTCTCTCAAATCATCCCACCCTCGCCTTCTCCCACAGAGTCCAAAAGTCTGCTCTTTATATCTCTGTCTCTTTTGCTGTCTCGCATATAGGGTCTTCATTACCATCTTTCTAAATTCCATATATATGTGTTAATATACTATATTGGTGTTTTTCTTTCTGACTTGCTTCACTCTCTATAATAGGCTCCAGTTTCATCCACCTCATTAGAATTGACTCAATGTGTTCTTTTTAATAGCAGAGTAATATTCCATTGTTTATATGTACCACAGCTTTCTTATCCATTTATCTGCCAATGAATATCTAGGCTGCTTCCATGTCCTAGCTATTGTAAATGGTGCTGTGTTGAACATTGGGGTACATGTGTCTCTTTCAATTCTGGTTTCCTTGGTGTGTATGCCCAGCAGTGGGATTGCTGGGTCGTATGGCAGTTCTATTTCCAGTTTTTTAAGGAATCTTCACACTGTTCTCCATAGTGGCTGTACTAGTTTGCATTCCCACCAACAGTGTAAGAGGGTTCCCTTTCTCCACACCCTCTCCAGCATTTATTGTTTGTAGACTTTCTGATAGCAGCCACTCTGAGTGGTGTGAGATGGTACCTCATTGGGGTTTTGATTTGCATTTCTCTGATAATGAGTGAAGTTGAACATCTTTTCATGTGTTTGTTAGCCATACGTATGTCTTCTTTAGAGAAATGTCTGTTTAGTTCTTTGGACCATTTTTTGATTGGGTTCATTTATTTTTCTGGTATTGAGTTGCATGAGATGCTTTTCTATTTTTGAGATTACTTCTTTTTCAGTTGCTTCATTTGCTGCTATTTTCTCCCATTCTGAAGGCTGTCTGTTCACCTTTCTTGTAGTTTCCTTTGTTGTGCAAAAGTTTCTAAGTTTAATTAGGTCTCATTTGTTTATTTGTGCTTTTATTTCCATTACTCTGGGAGGTGGGTCATAGAGGATCCTGCTGTGATTTATGTCAGAAAATGTCTTGCCTATGTTTTCCTCTAGGAGTTTTAAAGTTTCTGGTTTTACATTTAGATCTTTAATCCATTTTGAGTTTATTTTTGTGTGGGTGTTAGAAAGTGTTCTAGTTTCATTCTTTTACCAGATGGTTGACCAATTTTTCCAGCACCACTTGTTAAAGACATTGTCTTTCCTCCATTGTATATTTTTTGCCTTCTTTGTCACAGATAAGGTGTCCATAGGAGCATGGATTTATCTCTGGGCTTTCTATTTTATTCCACTGATCTATATTTCTGTCTTTGTGCCAGTACCATACTGTTTTGATGACTGTAGCTTTGTAGTATAGTCTGAAGTCAGGCTGGTTGATTCCTCCAGTTCCATTCTTCTTTCTTAAGATTGCTTTGGCTATTTGAAGTTTTTTTTTTTTTTTTTTCCATACAAAAAAGAAAACTACAGGCCAATATCACTGATGAACATAGATATTATAAGTATTTCTAAGAAGATTATTATTTTTAAAATTAGTTTCACAAAGCCAACATTAAGATATTTCAACTGCATATGAAATAGAGTTAAATTTTTAGCAAATTAAGATTGGACACAAAATGATAAACTTATGTAAATATGCAGGTAGCCTACAAAAAATATGTTAATAGCCTAGTGTTGCATACTATTTGGGTATAGACTCTCTAATTATGTGAAATATAAATTTACTATTTTTTTTAATATATACATACTCAATTTTTCAATCTGTATGACCATAGGATGGTTAACTACTCATGGATTATGATTATTAAATTCGATCAATCTTGAATTGGTCTGTTCTTCAGTTTGAATAGTGAAGATTTTATATCACTACAAATCCCCTGCATAATTTGTTTTTTTGTTGTTGTTATTGTCATCAGGGAATGACAAAGCCCACAATATTATATTACGCTTATGTCTAAAATCACCCAAATACTTTCTAGTTCTTATAGGTTAGTTTCACACAGTTGAAAGCTATTTATTTTTTACTAAGAAAAGTAGTACTCAATTGCTACAGAATATTTAGAAAACATAGAAAATTTTAAAAAAATGTAAAGAACAAATATAATAAGGTAGATTTTCAAAATTTATACAAAATACCATTAACATTTTTCTGTACTTCTTCTGTCCTTACACACACACAGACACACAAATATACACATACTAATAGAAAAAGGGATTCATGTGCACAAACTCTTGTGTATCAGAATGGAATGGTTCATACAGTGGCAAGATATTTAGGAAATTAGAGGCATCACTGACTATGTGGACATGAGTTTGAGTGAACTCCAGGAATTGGTGATGGACAAGGAGGCCTGGCGTGCTGTGATTCACAGGGTCGCGGAGAGTTGGACACGACTGAGCGACTGAACTGAACTGAACTGAGGAGATGGATCAGTGTAAATGAGATAAACTTGGCTTTATATGATATTCTAATACCTGGTAGTGTTAATCCTTCCACTGTCTCGTTGCTGTTTTCTCTCTCAGATTCATGTGTAGGTTATAGAATTTAGTGTATTTATACTTGCGATGGGGATTACCAATTGGCTCAGTGGTAAAGAATCCTCCTGCCAGTGTAGGAGACATATGAGATGCAGGTTGGATCCCTGGGTCAGGAAGATCCCCTGGAGGAGGAAATGGCAACCCACTCCAATATTCTTGCTTGGAAAATTCCATGGAAAGAGGAGTCTGGCCATGGGCTCACAATGAGTTTGACGCAACTGAGCATTCATGGATGCATACTTGAGATACAGACTTTATTTTCTAGATCACCATGTGTACTCTAATACCTGTATCCATGCCTGGCAGAAATTAATTGCTCAAATATATACTGAACAGTCTCATGTATTCTTGAATATTTACTGAAAAATAATCTCAAATAGATGTTTTTCTTCAGGGATGCTTAGGAAATCAGAAACAGCACAGAGAATTTAGCTGTTTGGGTTCATCGAGGATTGGACATTTTCCATATCAGTGTTTCAGAATGAAAGCATATCAAGGAAGAAAAACAATATTTGCAATAATTTATCATATTGATGATAACTCTAAGCAACACACACAACACAGGTACACAGTGCACACAGTGGAGATAAGAGGAGGCTGACACAGAGAGAATGTGCTGGACTGACAGTCTACTGAGGATAAGTAACCCCTGAGACAGAGGTACTTGAGCCACTAAGGAACTAAGAGAGCAGAGAATTAAATGGCTACTTCGGTTGAAATGAGTCAGGATAACAGTAAAGTGTTGAATGGAAAAAGCAAAGTTGATGTGAAGAGGGATGCTGTGGGACATATACTAACGTCTTTGCTAAACAGAGAATACTTAGGTGTTCAGGACATTAGTATGACAAGAAGGAAGAAAGGATGAAAAGCTAGTGGCGTCACAAATAATCAAAGGATACAAACAAGCAAGAAGGAGTAATAAATTGGAAGTCACTGTTTGATAGGGCTGCATGGGGAAGGAACCCCTAGGAAAAAAGACAGATATCCACTTAGTCAGAGAAATAGAGAGTCTTAAAAAGTGAGATTAAAGATAATTAATAACTTCAGTTCAGTTGCTCAGCCATGTCCAACTCTCTGTGACCCCATGGACTGCAGCATGCCAGGCTTCTCTGTCCATCACCAACTCCCAGAGCATGCTCAAACTCATATCCATCAAATTGGTGATGCCATCCAACCATCTCATCCTCAGTCATCCCCTTCTCCTTCTGCCTTCAATCTTGAATTCCCTTTAAGCCACAAGGGAAGCCAATTAATAACTTCAGTTCAGTTCAGTTCAGTTCAGTCGCTCAGTCGTGTCCGACTCTCCGCGACCCCAAGAATCACAGCACGCCAGGCCTCCCTGTCCATCACCAACTCCCGGAGTAGACTCAAACTCATGTCCACAGAGTCGGTGATGCCATCCAGCCATCTCATTCTCTGTCGTCCCCTTCTCCTCCCGTCCCCAACCTTTCCCAGCATCAGAGTCTTTTCCAGTGAGTCAACTCGTCGCATGAGGTGGCCAAAGTATTGCAGCTTACTTACTGACCTCAAATCAGAACTTCGTTCTATTTTTAAATATAATTTAATAATTTTTGCTGGGTAAAAGAAAAATGATAAGAATTATGTGGAAATGCATGGAATTTCTAGTTCCCCATTTATGTAATTATTTACAGGCACCAGAGATCAAATTGCCAACATCTGCTGGATCATGGAGAAAGCAAGAGAGTTCCAGAAAAACATCTATTTCTGCTTTATTGACTATGCCAAAGCCTTTGACTGTGTGGATCACAATAAACTGTGGAACATTCTGAAAGAGATGGGAATCCCAGACCACCTGACCTGCCTCTTGAGAAACCTGTATGCAGGTCAGGAAGCAACAGTCAGAACTGGACATGGAACAACAGACTGGTTCCAAATAGGAAAAGGAGTACGTCAAGGCTGTATATTGTCACCCTGCTTATTTAACTTATATGCAGAGTACATCATGAGGAACACTGGGCTGGAAGAAGCACAAGCTGGAATCAAGATTGCCGGGAGAAATATCAATAACCTCAGATATGCAGATGACACTACCCTTATAGCAGAAAGTGAAGAGGAACTCAAAAGCCTCTTGATGAAAGTGAAAGAGGAGAGTGAAAAGGTTGTCTTGAAGCTCAACATTCAGAAAACAAAGATCATGGCATCTGGTCCCATCACTTCATGGGAAATAGATGGAAAAACAGTGGAACCAGTGTCAGACTTTATTTTTTTGGGCTCCAAAATCACTGCAGATGCTGATTGCAGCCATGAAATTAAAAGACGCTTGCTACTTGGAAGGAAAGTTATGACCAACCTTGATAGTATAATAAAAAGTAGAGACATTACTTTGCTAACAAAGGTTCGTCTAGTCAAGGCTATGGTTTTTCCCGTGGTCATGTATGGATGTGAGAGTTGGACTGGAAAGAAAGCTGATTGCCGAAGAATTGATGCTTTTGAACTGTGATGTTGGAGAAGACTCTTGAGAGTCCCTTGTACCGCAAGGAGATCCAGCCAGTCCATTCTAAGGGAGATCGATCCTGGGTGTTCATTGGAAGGACTGATGCTAAAGCTGAAACTCCAATACTTTGGCCACCTCATGCAACGAGTTGACTCGCTGGAAAAGATTCTGATGCTGGGAAAGGTTGGGGATGGGAGGAGAAGGGGACGACCGAGAATGAGATGGCTGGATGGCATCACCAACTCTGTGGACATGAGTTTGAGTGAACTCCGGGAGTTGGTGATGGACAGGGAGGCCTGGCATGCTGTGATTCATGGGGTCGCGGAGAGTTGGACACGACTGAGCGACTGAACTGAACTGAACTGAACTGAATATTTATATGCACAAGTCCATAAATTAATAAATTGATGCAAAAGTAAACATAAAATTTTCCAAAAATAGCAGTGAATTTACAATATAGGACTTTTGCTACTGAAGGAATTCACACCATTGTCCAGTCCTCTCTGCCAGAAAAATGTTTGGCTGAGCAAGAAATAAACATCTATCACCGGTTTGGGAGTAAGTGGCTAAACGTCAGCACAGCCTTTCACGTGGCAAGTGTCTCACATCTGCCTTCTTTTGTGCTTGTCTTCTTTCTTCCTTTTTTATATCCCTCAAGGAAACTAAAACAACAACAACATACCTTCATGTGTATGTGCTAAGTCACTTCAGTCATGTCCAACTCTGTGATCCTATGGACAAAACCCCACCAGACTTCTCTCTTCATGGGAATCTCCAGGCAAGAATAATGGAATGGGTTGTAATGCCCTAAACCAGGGCATCTTCCTCACCCAGGGATAGAACTCAGGTCTCCCGCAAAGGACGCAGTTTCTTTACCGTCTGAGCTACCAGGGAAGCACAGTAAACAATCCTTTAGAAGGTAAATGGCAGAAAGTGAAGAAGAACTAAAGAGTTTCTTGATGAAGGTGAAAGAGGAGAGTGAAAAAGTGGGCTTAAAATTCAATATTTGAAAAACTAAGATCATGGCATCAGGTCCCATCACTTCATGGCAAATAGATGGGGAAAAAGTGAAAACTATCAGATTTCATTTTCCTGGGCTCCAAAATCACTGCGGACAGTGACTGCAGCCACGAAATTAAAAGATTTTTGCTCCTTGGAGGAAAAACCATGACAAATCTAGATAGCATATTAAATAGCAGAGACATCACTTTGATAACAAAGGTCCATATAGTCAAAGCTATGATTTTTCCAGTAGTAATGTATGGCTGTGAGAGTTGGACCATAAAGAAGGCTAAGTGCCAAAGAACTGATGCTTTTGAACTGCAGTTCTGGAGAAGACTCTTTCAGAGTCCTTTGGACAGCATGGAGATCAAACTAGTCAATCCTAAAGGAAATCAACTCTGAATATTCATTGGAAGGACTGATACCGAGGCTCCAATACTTGCCACCTGATGCAAAGGACCAACTCATTGGAAAACATTCTGTTGCTGGGAAAGACTGGGAGCAAGAGGAGAGTGGGTGACGGAGGATGAGATGTTGGATGGCATCACTGACTCAGTGGACCTGAGTCTGAGCAATCTCAGGGAGATAGTGAAGGACAGGGAAGCCTGACGTGCTGCAGTTCATGGGATCACAAAGAGCTGAACATGACTTAGCAATTGAACAGCAGCATAAGTTGAACACTTTCAAGTTAGGTTGCACAAAGCATTTGATTGTGCCATGGATGGAGGAGCCTGGTAGGCTGCAGTCCGTGGGGTCGCTAAGGGTCAGACAAGACTGAGCGACTTCACTTTCACTTTTCACTTTCACACATTGGAGAAGGAAATGGCAACCCACTCCAGTGTTCTTGCTTGGAGCATCCCAGGGACAGGGGAGCCTGGTGGGCTTCTGTCTACGGGGTCGCACAGAGTCGGACACGACTGAAGTGACTTAGCAGCAGCAGCAGCAGTAATCATGTAGCAGTAGGGGGCTAGTCAGAATGGTAATAAGGAAAGAAGCAATAACGTTTCTCTATGTTTAAAATCAAACCAAATCTTGTGGATTCTTAGTTTCAGACCAAATTTAAATTGTCTTGTGGAGTTCGTTTACTCAGGCACACATGACTTCCAGTTTCTCCAAGGTAAAAACAAGCTTTCGCAGATCTAAAATAATCTCATAAGGCTTGGGGAATATTTTTCCTCTTACAAAATATTTTGGTGAGTTAAGGGAATTAGAATTATAAAAATAAATATTAAATTTTGTGTCCAATAGCATGAATTTTATGCAATTACAAAATTTATGTAAAATTTATCTCAAAAACTGATGAAAGGATTCTGAAATGAATACTAAGCATGTTTATGCAACATTTCTAACATATTTGATTTCTAACTTCCAGTATATATATTTTAAATATTCAGGAATGACATCTAGCACCATTTTTTAGAAATACACTGTAAGATAACATGTCTGTCTTATTCATCAGTTCAGGGATTAGCACACTGCTTGACCAACTGTAGAAATTCACTGATTTTTTCACTATTATAAAAATCATGGGCTAATTTTATCTGTAGAAATACATCATTTATCCTTAATACTCATTTTTTTAACAAATGGTGTTGGGACAATTGGATATCTATACACAAAAGAATGAACTAGACTATGACCTCACAACAAATACACATATCAATTTAAAATGTATTCAGGAAGTTCAAAAGAGAGGCGACATATATATATCTATGACTGATTCATTTTGATGTTTGGCAGAAATCAACAAAATTTTGTAAAGTAATTATCCTTCAAGTAAAAAATAAATAATAAAAAAATAAAATAAAATGCATTCTAAGACCTGAAAGTTACAGCTAAAACTATAACACCCCTAGAAGAAAACACAGGTGTATATCTTCCTGTTCTTGGTTTAGGCAATTTTTTTGATATGACATCAAAAGCAAACAAGCAGAGAAAAATAAATTTAACTTTCAGCAATAGCAAAATCTCTCATGCTGTAAAGAACACCATCAAGACATGAAAGTACACCCACAGAATTAAATTAAATTCAATTTAAAAAGTAAAAGACCTGAATAGTAAATACTATAAGACATTTCCAAAAGGATTAAAGAGTTTCTAAACAAATGAAGCAATATTCGTAGATTGAAAGATTGAATATTGTTAAGATGTTAGATGTTCTCTGCTAATTGATCTATAGACTCAAAGAGATTGTAACTAAAACCTGATTAAGTTTTGTGTGTTTGTTTTGGTAAAGACTGGCAAGTTTATTTTAAAATTCACGGGGAAAAGCAGAGGAACTAGAATAGCCAAACAACTTTGTAAAAGAATACAATGGAGAACTAATATGACTTCAAGATTTACTGTAAAGCTACAGTAACTAAAAAACCATAGTTACAAAAAGACAAAAAATGTTTTTAGACGGAATAGATATAGAGATATACTTACACATAGATAGCTATTTTATTTTTAAAAAGTGTAAATGAAATTTATTGGAGAAGGCATTGTCTTTTCAACAAATGAGATATTAACATGAAAACAATTTAACTTTGACCCATACCCTGTTTGTTACATAAGAATTAACTTAAATTGGATAACTGACATAGATGTGGAATCTAAAATTATGTAATAATAAGACAGAATAGAATATAACATCAAAAACATGATCTGTAAGAGAAAAACTTGATGTATTGGATTACCAAATTAAGACCTTCTGTTCTTTGAAAGATACAGATAGGGAAAAATATTTAGAAATCACATAACTGATAAAAAAAATTATATCTACAATATATAAAGAACACTAAAAACACAATAATAAAAAATTTTAATATACAAAATATTCTATTCAACTCCTAGGTGGAACAAAGGGAAAAAAATGGTTGCATATGTTTGAGAAAGGGCTTCTTTAATAATCTTAATTGAAACCTCATTCATGATTTCTCCTAAACTAGAAAAAAATTAAAATATCTACCAACATGAGAATGCATGAACAAATGGTGATCTCTTTATCCAGTAGAGCTCTGTCATTCAAAATAAATATATAAACAAGTTACTGCTATATACAATGACTCGGATGAATCTCACAAATACAAAAAATCACATAAAAGAATAATGATTCATGACTATGAGGCGTTCAAATATCAGGAAGACTCACTGAAGTTATAGAAATATAAATATAACCTTCACAGCTGACTACTGAAAGGAAATGGATCACAAAGAAATTTTCTCAGGTCATGGAAGATTTTTATAACAGCTATCATGGTTTCAATTTAAATATCATATGACTAAAAGACTCGAGCTCTTTATAAAACTTATTTTAGGGGGGGAGGAACAAGATGGCGGAGGAATAGGACGGCGAGACCACTCTCTCCTCCACAAATTCATCAAAAGAACATTTGAACGCGAGTAAAGTCCACAAAACAACTTCTGAATGCTGGCAGAGGACGTCAGGCACCCAGAAAAGCAGCCCATTGTCTTCAAAAGGAGGTAGGAAAAAACATAAAAGATAAAAAGCAAGACAAAAGAAGTAAGGACGGAGCTCCGTCCCGGGAAGGGAGGCTTTAAAAAGAGAGAAGTTTCCAAACACCAGGAAACATTCTCACTGGCGAATCTGTGGCGAGCCTTGGAAGCTCAGAGGGCCACATAACCCTCTTTTTTTTTTTTAAGATTTTTTTAAAACCCACAGATTACCCGCCAAACGGTAACTCCCAGCGGAGAAGCAGCGCAGACGCCTGCATACGCCATTAGCAGCGGGGGCTGGGCAGGGAGGAGCTGGCTGAACTGCTTAGAGAGAGGACTGGGCTTGAATGCCGCGAGAATAATTTGAGAGGACTGGGGAGAGCAAAGCAGACTGTGGGACAGCTTCCCCACAAAAAGGCGGAAAGCTCTAACCTATGACTCGGCCAGCCCCGCTCACAGAATAAAGGACTGAGCAGAGTGAGCCGGCTGCGGTCGGCCCATCCCCCATCCCCCTCCGAGACAGGCAGGGAGCGCAGCCAGAGCCGGAGCTGGCAACCGCGGCCCCAGAAAGGCATCTGATACAATCTGCACACAGGCTTGTTGCTAATTAGGACTTCTTGGGCTCGGGCCGGTCGATATCCCCCTGAGAAGGTACGCCAGTTGTACACCCAGAAAACTGAGTGGCAGGGACTGGGGAGGCGATAAGTCGCAGAGACCGCGCTCGCCAAACACCTGGTCCCCTGAGCTGCTCGGACCGGGGAAGGCACAAAACGCAGACCCAACCAAGTCTGCGCCTTTGTGGAGTACCTGAGAACCTGAACTTGAGCCGCTCAGACCTGGGAAGTGCATACAACCTGGTGCCGTCCTCGGACAGTTCCCGGCAGAGCAACCTAGAGCCTGTGCAGTATAGACTGGGACAGCATACGTGATGTGAGCGGGGGCAAACCCAGTGTGGCCGAGACGCTGCGAGCACTCCCCACAGACGCCAGAGATATTCGACTGCAGCGTTCCTCCCTTCCCAGAACAGGACTGAACAACTGAGCCTTAAAAAGTGTCCACCCACCCCCTAGTATCAGGGCGGAAATTAGACACTGAAGAGACCAGCAGACAGAAGCTAAAACAGAGGGAACCACCTTGGAAATGACAGATAGAGACGTCTAGAAACTACTCCAAGAATAAGACCAAAAACCAGAGGCAAGAGGCTTAAGCCCGAATCCTGAGAACACCAGAGAAGTCCTGACTCCAGGGAACATTAATCGATAGGAGCTCATCAAACGTCTCCATACCTACGCTAAACCCAAGGGTCAACAAGTTCCAGAGCAAGACATACCACGCAAATTCTCCAGTAACACAGGAAACTAGCCCTGAGCTTCAATATACAGGCTGCCCAAAGTCACTCCAAACCCACTGACATCTCATAACTCATTACAGGACACTTCATTGCACTCCAGAGAGAACAAATCCAGCTCCACCCAACAGAACACTGACACAGGCTTCCATAACCAGGGAACCTTGACGAGTCACCTGTCCAACCCCGCACACAGCAAGGAAACTACATAATAAAGAGAACTCCACAAACGGCCAGAAGAGGGAAAGGCCACCCCAAGCAAAGCATTATAAGCAAGATGAAGAAGCAGAGAAATACCCAGCAAGTAAAGGAACAAGATAAATGCCCACCAACACAAACAAAAGAGGACGATATAGGGAATCTACCTGATAAAGAATTTCGAATTTTGGTGGTGAAAATGATACAAAATCTTGAAAGCAAAATGGAGTTACAGATAAATAACCTGGAGAAAAGGATTGAGAAGATGGAAGAAAGGTTTAATAAGGACTTAGAGGAAATAAAAAAGAGTCAATATACAATGAATAATACAATAGATGAGATCAGAAACACTCTGGAGGGAACAAACAGTAGAATAACAGAGGCAGAAGACAGGATAAGCGAGCTAGAAGATAGAATTGTAGAAATAAATGAAACAGAGAGGAAAAAAGAAAAACAAATTAAAAGAAATGAGAACAATATTAGAGACCTCTGGGACAATGTTAAACGTTCCAACATTCGAATCATAGGAATCCCAGAAGAAGAAGACAAAAAGAAAGACCATGAGAGAATACTTGAGGAGATAATAGTTGAAAACTTCCCTAAAATAGGGAAAGAAATAATCACCCAAGTCCAAGAAACCCAGAGAGTCCCCAACAGGATAAACCCAAGGCGAAATACTCCTAGACACATATTAATCAAATTAACAAAGATCAAACACAAAGAACAAATATTAAAAGCAGCAAGGGAAAAACAGCAAATAACACACAAGGGGATTCCCATAAGGATAACAGCTGATCTTTCAACAGAAACTCTTCAGGCCAGGAGGGAATGGCAAGACATACTTAAAGTGATGAAAGAAAATAACCTACAACCCAGACTACTGTACCCAGCAAGGATCTCATTCAAATATGAAGGAGAAATCAAAAGCTTTACAGACAAGCAAAAGCTGAGAGAATTCAGCATCACCAAACCAGCTCTCCAACAAATGCTAAAGGATCTTTTCTAGACAGGAAACACAGAAAGGGTGTATAAACTCGAACCCAAAGCAATAAAGAAAATGGCTATGGGATCGTACTTATCAATAATTACCTTAAACGTAAATGGGTTGAATGCCCCAACCAAAAGACAAAGGCTGGCTGAATGGATACAAAAACAAGACCCCCATATATGTTGTCTGCAAGAGACCCACCTCAAAACGAGGGACACAAACAGACTGAAAGTGAAGGGCTGGAAAAAGATATTCCATGCAAATAGAGACCAAAAGAAAGCAGGAGTAGCAATACTCATATCAGATAAAATAGACTTTAAAACAAAGGCTGTGAAAAGAGACAAAGAAGGAAACTACATAATGATCAAAGGATCAATCCAAGATGAAGATATAACAATTATAAATATTTATGCACCCAACATAGGAGCACCGCAATATGTAAGGCAATTACTAACAAGTATGAAAGAGGAAATTAACAATAATGCAATAATAGTGGGAGATTTTAATACCCCACTTACATCTATGGATAGATCAACTAAACAGAAAATTAACAAGGAAACACAATCTTTAAATGATACAATAGACCAGTTATACCTAATTGATATCTATAGGACATTTCACCCCAAAACAATGAATTTCACCTTTTTCTCAAGCGCACATGGAACCTTTTCCAGGATAGATCACATCCTGGGCCATAAATCTAGCCTTGGTAAATTCAAAAAAGTTGAAATCATTCCATGCATCTTTTCTGACCACAATGCAGTAAAATTAGATCTCAATTATGGGAGAAAAACTATTAAACATGCCAACATATGGAGGCTGAACAACACGCTGCTGAACAACGAACAAATCATAGAAGAAATCAAAAGAGAAATCAAAATATGCATAGAAATGAATGAAAATGAAAACCCAACAACCCAAAACCTCTGGGACACTGTAAAAGCAGTGCTAAGGGGGAAGTTCATAGCAATACAGGCACACCTCAAGAAACAAGAAAAAAGTCAACTAAATAACCTAACTCTACATCTAAAGCAACTAGAAAAGGAAGAAATGAAGAACCCCAGGGTCAGTAGAAGGAAAGAAATCGTAAAAATTAGGGCAGAGATAAATGCAAAAGAAACAAAAGAGACTATAGCAAAAATCAACAAAGCCAAAAGCTGGTTCTTCGAGAAGGTAAATAAAATTGACAAACCACTAGCCAGACTTATCAAGAAACAAAGGGAGAAGAACCAAATCAATAAAATTAGAAATGAAAATGGAGAGATCACAACTGACAACACAGAAATACAAAGGATTATTAGAGAATACTATCAGGAATTATATGGCAATAAAATGAATAACCTGGAAGAAATGGACAAATTCCTAGAAAAATACAACTTTCCAAAACTGAACCAGGAAGAAATAGAAAATCTGAACAGACCCATCACAAGCACGGAAATTGAAACTGTAATCAAAAATCTCCCAGCAAACAAAAGCCCAGGTCCAGACGGCTTCACAGCTGAATTCTACCAAAAATTTAGAGAAGAGCTAACACCTATTCTACTCAAACTCTTCCAGAAAATTGCTGAGGAAGGGAAACTTCCAAACTCATTCTATGAGGCCACCATCACCCTAATCCCAAAACCTGGTAAAGACCCCACAAAAAAAGAAAACTACAGGCCAATATCACTGATGAACATAGATGCAAAAATCCTTAACAAAATTCTAGCAATCAGAATCCAACAGCATATTAAGAAGATCATACATCATGACCAAGTGGGCTTTATCCCAGGAATGCAAGGATTCTTCAATATCCGCAAATCAGTCAACGTAATACACCACATTAACAAACTGAAAAATAAAAATCATATGATTATCTCAATAGATGCAGAGAAAGCCTTCGACAAAATTCAACATCCATTTATGATAAAAGCCCTCCAGAAAGTGGGAATAGAAGGGACATACCTCAACATAATAAAAGCTATATATGACAAACCCACAGCAAACATTATCCTCAATGGTGAAAAACTGAAAGCATTTCCCCTAAAGTCAGGAACAAGACAAGGGTGCCCACTCTCCCCACTACTATTCAACATAGTTCTGGAAGTTTTGGCTACAGCAATCAGAGCAGAAAAAGACATAAAAGGAATACAAATTGGAAAAGAAGAAGTAAAACTTTCACTGTTCGCTGATGACATGATCCTCTACACAGAAAACCCTAGAGACTCTACCAGAAAACTACTAGAGCTAATCAATGATTACAGTAACATTGCAGGATATAAAATCAACACACAGAAATCCCTTGCATTCCTATACACTAATAATGAGAAAATAGAAAGAGAAATTAAGGAAACTATTCCATTCACTGTTGCAATGAAAAGAATTAAATACTTAGGAATATATCTACCTAAGGAAACAAAAGACTTGTACATAGAAAACTATAAAACACTACTGAAAGCAATCAAGGAGGACACTAATAGATGGAGAAATATACCATGTTCATGGATTGGAAGAATAAATATTGTAAAAATGAGTATACTACCCAAAGTAATTTATACATTCAATGCAATCCCTATCAAGCTACCAATGATATTTTTCACAGAACTAGAACAAATAATCTCACAATTTGTATGGAAATACAAAAAACCTCGAATAGCCAAAGCAATTTTGAGGAAGAAAAATGGAACTGGGGGAATTAACCTGCCAGACTTCAGGCTCTACTACAAAGCCACAGTCATCAAGACAGTATGGTACTGGCATAAAGACAGAAATATAGATCAATGGAACAAAATAGAAAGCCCAGAGATAAATCCACACATCTATGGACACCTCATCTTTGACAAAGGAGGCAAGAATATCAAATGGAGAAAAGACAGTCTCTTTAACAAGTGGTGCTGGGAAAACTGGTCAGCCACTTGTAAAAGAATGAAACTAGAACACTTCCTAACACCATACACCAAAATAAACTCAAAATGGATTAGAGAGCTAAATGTAAGACCAGAAACTATAAAACTCCTAGAGGAGAACGTAGGCAAAACACTCTCCGACATAAATCACAGCAGGATCCTCCATGACCCACCTCCCGGAATACTGGAAATAAAAGCAAAAATAAACAAATGGGACCTAATTAAAATCAAAAGCTTCTGCACAGCAAAGGAAACTCTAAGCAAGGTGAAAAGACAGCCTTCAGAATGGGAGAAAATAATAGCAAATGAAGCAACTGATAAAGGATTAATCTCCAAATTATACAAGCAGCTCCTGCAGCTCAATTCCAGAAAAATAAATGACCCAATCAAAAAATGGGCCAAAGAACTAAACAGACATTTCTCCAAAGAAGACATAAAGATGGCTAACAAACACATGAAAAAATGCTCAACATCCCTCATCATCAGAGAGATGCAAATCAAAACCACAATGAGATACCATTTCACACCTGTCAGAATGGCTGCTATCCAAAAGTCTACATGCAATAAATGCTGGAGAGGATGTGGAGAGAAAGGAACCCTCTTACACTGTTGGTGGGAATGCAAACTAGTACAGCCACTATGGAGAACAGTGTGGAGATTCCTCAAAAAATTGGAAATAGAACTGCCATATGATCCAGCAATCGCACTCCTGGGCATACACACCGAGGAAACCAGAATTGAAAGAGACACGTGTACTCCAATGTTCATTGCAGCACTGTTTATAATAGCCAGGACATGGAAACAACCTAGATGTCCATCTGCAGACGAATGGATAAGAAAGCTTTGGTACATATACACAATGGAGTATTATTCAGCCATTAAAAAGAATACATTTGAATCAGTTCTAATGAGGTGGATGAAACTGGAGCCTATTATACAGAGTGAAATAAGCCAGAAAGAAAAGCACCAATACAGTATACTAACACATATATATGGAATTTAGAAAGATGCAAATGATAACCCTGTATACGAGACAGCAAAAGAGACACAGATGTATAGAACAGTCTTTGGGACTCTATGGGAGAGGGTGAGGGTGGGATGATTTGGGAGAATGGCATTGAAACACGTATGTTGTCATATGTGAGACGAATCAATAGTTCAGGGTCAATGCATGTTATAGGATATTCGGGGCTGGCATGCGGGGATGACCCAGAGGGAGGATAAAGGGAGGAGGGAGGTGGGAGGGGGGTTCAGGAGGGGGAACTTATGTAAACCTGGGGCAAATTCATATCAATGTATGGCAAAACCAACCAATATAATATTGTAAAATAATTTGCCTCCAATAAAAAATAAATTAATTACCTAAAAAAAAAAAAAACTTATTTTAAAGATATAAGAATATACAGAAAAATCAGAAAAATTTGTAATGTTAACAGTTAAGATTGCTAAAGGAGCTAGAGAAAATTTTCATCAGCTCTAAGTCAATGATACTGGAGAGATAAAAACAATCTGTGGTTTATTAAAGCATCATATTCTGAAGTAGTGAAGCCATAGCTGCCAAAAAACTATTTTCTTCTCTAACAGATATCCTTCTGGTTGAAAAATCCAAGGATTATTTTTAACTAGAATAGTGGATGCTTGTAAAGAAACAATTTACTTATTGGTATCATACTTTTCCACCATTAATAGAAATTCTAGAAATGAAAATTCTATAACCTAAGTTTTAATCCTGGCCAAATTGAAATTTACATGAAATGACAGTACCAGTCTAAATAAATATCCAAATAAATTTCTAAAATACATAAATCTCATGAATTGTGAAATTCGTCTTGAAAAACATTGCTGTATGAGACACACCAATTCATCAATAGATGTGTCATATTAGGCATTCAAGTAGAGGAAGGTTTTATTAAGACAGATTAGTGGTATAGCAATTAATAAGCAAGGTAAATAGAGAATTGAGTCTAACAAAATGCGTATAAACATTGTTACAAAACCAAAGGCTATCCAAAGTAATTCATAACCTCAAGAACTTTAGGGTAAAGTCATACTTCAAAAATGAATATTAAACTTTTAAATGCAATATAAAAAAATGAAGTACTTGTACAAGTGTGTGGACACTTAAATTGTGTGCTCGTGTGTGTGTTACAGGCAGAGGGAAAGAGAAGGTGTACTTCAGGAAGTGAGAAAATTACAGAACATCAACTTTATCAACTCAACAGGAGTAATTTAACATACTTGGACATGAAAATTCAGTAAGTATGTACAGAAGAGTAAAATTTTCTCCTCAAAGAATAAAAAACATGAAATCAAAAACATGAGAAAGTTTTCTCTTAAGAAGAAAGGTTGTGATTAAAAAAATATATAAAACAATCTTTGGACCTTTCTTTTTTTTTTTTTTCCAGATGAAGTATAATTACAAGGCCTCATCTCCCAGAAGATTAAGGTGGACATTAAAGGCTCAATTCAGAATACCTTTTGTCAAATTCTTTGTTTTTCTTCATGGATTATTATCTTTTCTCTGTTTCCTGAAACATAGGATGCAGGAAAAAAAATCTTTCTCATATTTATTAAAAACTTTGTCTTTATCATTTTAAAGTAAAATATGAATATATTCATGCCAAGTGTTGTGAAATATGTTTTTGATAATACATGACATCATAAACTACAGGCAAGGTAAGCTAAATTAAAAGCTTATTATTTAGTTCTGCTTTTTTTAAACTTATATTTATGAAAAATTATAGATTTTTCTTTCTGACTTCCCCTGGGTATTTGTTCCCTAGCCATACACAACACAAATATAAATTTGTAAAGTAGATGAAGAATTTTATTCTGCTGAATCTCTCCTTCTAAGCAGAATAAATTAAATTCATATGTGCCTCTGGCTCCAATACCGGCCATAACAAGGTAACTACTGATGGACAATTAGCCTTCCTTTTAATACATAACTATAAACCTGCATGAGTATGAGGTAACTGTTAGCAGTCACTGAACAATGGGCAGCAAAAGACTAAATTCTTGAGAGAAATGAAACTCAAGGTGAATCACCTTGGGACCTTTACAAAGGGATAAAGTAGGCAGTCCAAAGGGAAATCAACCCTGAATATTCATTGGAAGAACTGATGCTGAAGTTGAAGCTCCAATACTTGGGTCACCTGATGTGAAGAGCTGACTCATTGGAAAAGACACTGATGCTGGGAAAGACTGAAGGCAGGAGGTGAAGGGGACGACAGAGGTTGAGATGGTTGGATGGCATCACCGACTCAATGAACATGAGTTTGTGCAAACTCCAGGAGATGGTGAAGAACAGGGAAACCTGGTGTGCTGCAGTCCACTGGGTCGCAAACAGTCACACACAACTGAGCCACTGGACAACAAGTACTTAACGACTGCTCAAGAAGACAGAGGCCAAGCAAAGGACAATGAGCTGTGGAGCGAGGAGGCTCCACAGAATCAGAATTCCGTCCTGCTGAGGCAGCTGTAATCTAGGGGGAATGGCACCAGAGGAAGACGGAGCAACATGTAAGTAATACATCAAGATAAAATGGAGCGTATCCAGGAAAGCAAGGTTGGTTTAATATTCTAATGTTAAAAATTATTATATTAACAGAATTTAAAAAATCATTTATTCAACTCAATAGATGCAAAAAATATACTTAAAAATAGCATTTATTAATGATATAAAAAAAAACTTATGGAAAAATAGAAATAAAATGGAACTTCTGGAAACTGATAACAGGCATGTATTATAAACCTACAGTTAACATTATGCTTAATGGCAAACTATTGAATGCTCTCCCTCTAAGATAGGAAACAAGGCAACCCTACTCCTCAGTATTTACTAAAGAAAAATACAAAGGCCCACAAAATCCCATGAGCATTAATGTTTATGACATTTTATTTATACTAGACAAAAACTGGAAACAACCCAAGTGCCCATCAATAGGGAAATGGATAAAGAAATTGTGGTATACTCATAAAGAGGGATAATATCCATCAAAAAAGAGCAATTAACTCTGATAACAACATGGATGGATCTCAGAAACATTATGCTAAGTGAATGGAGGCAGATATAAGAAAAGCATATTTTTGTATAATTTCCTTTAGATGACATTCTGAACTAGTTAAAGCTAACTCATACTGAGAAAAAGTAATTCTGTGGTTGCTTAGTGACAAAGATGAAGGGGAGCCTGTTTGCAAAGTGTCTGCTGGGAATTTTCCTGAGTGATGGAAATGTTGTATATGTTGACTTAGGTAGTGATTACATGAAGTCATACATTTGTCACAACTAATTCAGTTCTATATTAAAAATGTATGCTTTGCAAGTAAACTATACCTAGATAAAGTTAACTGGCAAAAATAAATATAAAACTTGTGCTTTTTTTCAATTTTTTGAACTTAAAAATAACAACTTGGTTTATTTTACCTTGACACAATCATCATAAGAAATGGAAGCAGTCATACTTCTTTACCTAGTGGCTCATGGAAAGATCTTTGGGTCAGGAAAACACAGTTCTGCCCAGTAATTGTTGGGTATCTTTCATCTGCCTGGAATCATGCAAGAAATCCAGGACATAATAATGCACAGGACACAGTGTCCCCAGGAGCACAAAGTCTAATGAAGAACTAGGACATTCAGCCAGTAATTGAAACTTACTAAGATGCAGTTTCTACTAAAGCAAACTGGGGATATTAATACTTATTCACCTTGATGATCTAAGGATAAAAGTAGGTAAAGCACACAAATCAATAGTTCTAGATAATAACAAAGGTTCAATAAATTACAATTTGAAAAATTACTGGAAAAAATAAAAGCAAACAAAATAAAGCCCATATGGCAAAAGGAATAACAAAAATGTATTTAAAAATTTTAGAACAGTATAAAAATAATGGTACAAAATATGAGACAAGAAACACTGGTGCAAATAGATGGACATAGTCTTTTAAAATTTCCACAGTAGAGTAGATTACTATCATGCTATATAAACTTATGGAGACTATAAAATAGTAGAAATTTCCTAATTCAATTTGCTAAGCTGGTATGACTCTGAGAGTAAAACCTGATTAAGATAGAGTACAAAAGAATAAACAACAGTCTATATTGACCTATAAGTATAGATGTATTCATTGTAAGTAAATTATTAGCAAATCAATTTCAACAGTATGGTAAAACAGTAGAACTTGCTGAGGTAGAGTTTATTCTGGGAACAGAAGGACAGTTCAACATTAGGAAATGCACTAATGCTTTTCTTGACATTAATAATTTAAAGAAGGAAAAAAAACTTATGATCAGCTCTAAAGATTTCAAAAAAAAGAAAATCATAAAATTCAACATCCATTTTGATTTTTAAAAGCTTTTAGTAAATTAGAAGTTATTAAAGATTATAACCACTACTTTAAGTGATATAATTTTATGCCTAGAAAACCTAACATAATCACTTGAAAGATATCCAGAATACTGAGTATTCCATTACAAATGTCTATGTATATGATAAATATGCCCTTGGAAATTATTGGTTATTTTCTGTGCCAACTGTTAACTTTTCAGAAAAAATAATTAAAGGACAATATATAAAAATTGGGGGGTTTCCCCAAATATGGAAACTTACATGAAGAAAACTGAAAAACCTTATAGAAATGAAGAAAAGAGAAAAATATTATTACAACGCTGAATATTTTCCAAATTAATTATTCTCCCTGAAATTACTGCTTTTCATGTACTACATAGTAATTTCGAACATTGTTTTCTTTTTTTTTCTTCTTTTAATTGGAGGCTAATTACTTTACTATATTGTAGTGGTTTTTGCCATACATTGACATGAATCAACCACGGGTGTTTTCTATTAATAGTTCTTCCATAGGAAATATCTATGTAGCTTTCAATACCGAGGACAAATTTCTCCCCTTCCTAAACTTTTCACTGAAGTTTCAGTTATTCTGTTCTCTGGCCTTTCACAGCTCTTTTCCCAGACAACTTAAATTGCTGCTGATCTTTTTGTTGACAACTTTACATGCTTGATACTCTGTTAACAGAGGTCATTAATGAAACCTACAATATGGCTGGCACAGACATTCAATACTTTTTTGCTGATTAAATATTTAGTCCCTAAATCCATGTAAAAGCATTCTGAATTATTGGTGGGCAGCTTCTAACTTCAATTATTTCTGGAAATATTTGAAGTACAAAACAGATTACATTCTGTATAGTTAAATGAAAATACTTTTAAATACTCGCTTTCAATTTTAAATGTGTAGATTTCTTACAGAGAATCTCTGAGTATATGCAAAATGTATTCATCTAACCAATGCATAAAGCCTCAACATGTGCACCAAATCAAGCCTCAGTTTCCCCAGTCATGGAATTCAACATATCCTTTTATTTATCTTCACAAAAGCTCCATTTTCTCCCTATAGTTGCAAATTTCTGAGAATGCTCTGCCATCTTCCTTTGTTCACATCCAAGTTCACCTGAAGCCTAGGTAGACAGTTATCTACATGCTGAATCCTCCCACCTCAGTGCCTTTCTGTCTCTTACCTGGAGGATTCATCTGACACTAGGGGAGTTGTTGCAGGGGCATCTGAAGATCCTGGGTCAACTGTAAATCAATGTTGTAGCCCTCCTCAGCCTGCCATGTGAAGCCCTCCGAGGGAAAGTCCAAATTCTCTCTCCCACTGTCTCTTTTAGCTAGTTTTGCAAAGTCATCACATTAAAGATGTCTTTCACCAATATAAGTTTAGTTTCAATCAGCCTAATTGAAATGTGTGACATTAAATCCATTGAAAGCATAAAACTGAAGCTAGAATAGTACACTCTGTTAACCAACTTTCCACCCACATGTAGACTATGGCATGCTAAAGAATTACATTTGGCTTACATCAGTGAAGAAGAAAACAGTCAAAGTCCTTACATTCTTGTATATACACTGCACGTATGTATATACAGTTACACAAAAAATCAAAGACTAAGTCCAAGAGTCAGTCTTAATGTGTTAGCTTGATTTGAGGCTATTGGCATATTTTTAATATTTAACCTAAAATCTCAGAATAATTTCATCCAAAGTTTTTTAAATTTATGACAATACATTTTACATTTGATGAAAACACATATTTCTGAGTGGTGTCAAAAACAGCTATCGATTTTCTTTTCAATAGAGTGCAAAACAAACATTCCTAACTCTATTCGTAAAGATTCTTTGCCAGTTTCCTGAATTTTTCATATCATTGAATTTTTTTCTTTTGCCCAGTCAATTAATATTGACAATGTGCCACAATTGACTTCTTACTATTACAAATGCTTCTACTATCTGGCAGAATTCAATACACCTACTGCTTCTTAGAATTAAATCTGCCTCCCCATTTATGAATAGCAAAATATTATCTCTGAAGTTTACAATATTCTTTAAACCTAGGTGTTGGAATTACTCTTTGACATTCAGAAGTATCACAGAGTAAACAAAGCTCTTATATTTCTGCTTAAATGGTCATATATTTTGAAATTTTTCTACTTAGACTGATATCAAGTAAAGCAATAATAAGTTTAACCGTAAAAAAAAAAAAAGCCACTAGTCTAATTACTTTGAAAGAACAGAAAATACTCTTCTTTAATAGTAAATTGTTAAAGTCACGGACTACAAAGTTTCACTAACATTGGGTGAATTATTTTGTAGCTGCAGCAGGTTATCTGTAGTTTTTCACTTTTTTTCTTCATCTAAATCATAATATCTGTTGAATACTTAGTTCCAAATCCTTCTCAAAAATGGGACCAATACAATGTCACACTAAATTCAGGAAGATTTTCTTATTAGCAACTATTTTCTACATAATTTCTAATAAAAGAACATTAAAAAATGAGAAGCTGGAAAATGAACAGATACTACTAAGAGAATTATTCTTAAATACCAAGGATCTTCTCTTGGTTTTCTCTTGTATCAGACTGTGTATCCTTCTTGTGAGCTATTCTTTCTCGAGAGCTGTTCCCTTGGATTTCCTCTTTTCTCATATACTATTAGAACGATATGAAGATGATGGCCTCCATACTAAGAAGACAAGCTAGACAAGCCAGAGTAGAGTTTTAAGAAAAAAAAAAAAAAAGAGGAAAGTTACTGAAACTTTTTTTTATCACTAAAGAGCAGACTTTCTTTTTTGTATTATTATAATCCTTCACCTATAGTTACTGTATTATATAAGATGCCCTGACGTGAAGACTCGAACATGGGTTTAGACAAGAAAGCACCAGTCTACTCAGCCTGAGCCTAACCCCAGCTTTACATGACAGCTATAAAAGAAGTCCAGTCTGGCTCACCAGAGCAAGAGATCACACAGGTATTTGAAAGTCCAAGCCAAAGCCATAGCGAAATGTTCTAAAAACAAAGCCATTTTTCAGAATTGCCTACAGACCCTTTTCGAAAACCCAGAATCTTGAGTTTGTTCTAGCGAATTAGGTTTTCTGAGAATTGGACAAAAGAGCTCAATCAAAAAAACAAAACATTGAAAATGATTCAGGTGTACAGTCAGGATGAGGATAACTGGTCTATTTATAAAGAATATATCTTTTCACTAAATGATGTTTTTCCATAAAACCCCCATGGAGGTTCCTATATAAAACATTCTTAAACCTGATATGATAGTAGGTATTTGAATGAAATTCCATGATAAAATAGAATTTGATTTTAATAAACTTTTGTGCAGCTGCTTGGCTTTTAATATCTACCTATAATTATCATGCTATAATATACTCATAAGGTCTGGATACGAAATACTGAATCTAACCTCATTGATTGAACTGCAAAATATTAAAAAAATGAAAAAATGCGAGAGATGCCCAGCTCCGGCGGCGCAGACGCAAGAGACGCCCGGATCCGGCGGCGCAGACGCGAGAGACGCCCGGATCCGGCGCAACCGACCAGGCACAGAATCGTGGCTGAGAGGAGCTACCCCGCGCCCAGGGTTAGGGCGGTAGCCGAGAGGAGGAGGCGGTGGCTGCTTGGGCACCGGAGGGCCGAGAGGAGCTGATCCACATTCAAAGCAGGAGGGGCGGCCTTGAGGAGATACCCCTCATCCAAGGTAAGGTACAGTGGCTGCGCCTTGCTGGAGCAGCTGGGAAGAGATACTCCACGACCAAGTGGAATATAAGAATCCAGTGTTCTGGGGAGGAAGGAACAAGATGGCGGAGGGATAAGATGGCAAGACCACTTTCTCCGCCACAAATTCATCAAAAGAACATTTGAACGCGGAGTAAAGTCCACAAAACAACTTCTGAATACTGGCAGAGGACATCAGGTTCCCAGAAAAGCAGCCCACTGTCTTCTAAAGGAGAGAGAAGAAATCCAGCTCCACCCACCAGAACACCGACACATGCTTCCCTAACCAGGGAACCCGGACAATCACCCGTCCAACCCCACACACAGCGAAGAAACTACATAATAAAGAGAACTCCACAAACTGCAAGAAGAGGGAAAGGCCACCTCAAGCAAAGCAATATAAGCAAGATGAAGAGGCAGAGAAATACCCAGCAAGTAAAGGAACAAGATAATTGCCCACCAACACAAACAAAAGAAGAAGATATAGGGAATTTACCTGATAAAGAATTTCAAATTTTGATGGTGAAACTGATTCAAAATCTGGAAAGCAAAATGGAGTTACAGATAAATAACCTGGAGAAAAGGATTGAGAAGATGGAAGAAAGATTTAATAAGGACTTAGAAGAAATAAAAAAGAGTCAATATACAATGAATATTGCAATAGATGAGATCAGAAACACTCTGGAGGGAACAAACAGTAGAATAACAGAGGCAGAAGACAGGATAAGCGAACTAGAAGATAGAATTGTAGAAATAAATGAAACAGAGAGGAAAAAAGAAAAACGAATTAAAAGAAATGAGGACAATATTAGAGACCTCTGGGACAATGTTAAACGCTCCAACATTCGAATCATAGGAGTCCCAGAAGAAGAAGACAAAAAGAAAGACCATGAGAAAATACTTGAGGAGATAATAGTTGAAAACTTCCCTAAAATGGGGAAAGAAATAATCACCCAAGTCCAAGAAACCCAGAGAGTCCCCAACAGGATAAACCCAAGGCGAAATACTCCAAGACACATATTAATCAAATTAACAAAGATCAAACACAAAGAACAAATATTAAAAGCAGCAAGGGAAAAGCAGCAAATAACAAATAAGGGGATTCCCATAAGGATAACAGCTGATCTTTCAACAGAAACTCTTCAGGCCAGAAGGGAGTGGCAAGACATACTTAAAGTGATGAAAGAAAATACCCTACAGCCCAGATTACTATACCCAGCAAGGATCTCATTCAAATAAGAAGGAGAAATCAAAAGCTTTACAGACAAGCAAAAGCTGAGGGAATTCAGCATCACCAAACCAGCTCTCCAACAAATGCTAAAGGATCTTCTCTAGACAGGAAACACAGAAAGAGTGTATAAACTTGAACCCAAAGCAATAAAGAAAATGGCTACGGGATCGTACTTATCAATAATTACCTTAAACATAAATGGGTTGAAATTTTCAAAAAGGCTAGGAAACAATTCTCATAGCCATCAATAGTTCAGTGTTGAGTTCATGAATAGTTTTTAAAGTTTGGGACAAACTGTAGTATTTGCTATTTGAAGTACTATTTGTAATTGGCATATTACGATGTAACATTGGTCTTCATTTCCAACTTAAAACACCTAAAAATGCCTAATAGGTTTTTAGATTTGTGAATTTTAGTTGAAATGTATTTTACGATGTTACTAAACCTGAAGAAATATTGAAATATTTCAGAGAACTTATTCACTGTACATTTAATTTATTTTATTTATAAAAGTTATGATCTGTAGAAAAAATAAAAAAAAATAAAAAAATAAAAATTTTGTGCTAGTTGGGAAAAAAAAATGAAAAAATGAACTCTAAGACAGTATATAATTTTAAATTATATCTATTTTCTATGTATGCTTTTAATGTAATAGTTGCATTATTTTTAAGCAAATAATAAATTAATTTTATTGAAATTTAATCCAACTTTTATGTTGATTCATGATGTCATTTCAAATATCCTTTATCCCTTTCGTTTCATTTAGGATGAAATTTTGTTGTCAGCATACCACTGTATTTGTATTTAAAATTTTTACCTTGTGACTCTCCTTAATTAGGAGAGTCAAGGGTAACAATGATAAAGATAACATATAATTTATTATCAAAATTGTGGCATTATTTATATTTATGCCAGGACCACTATGTTGGACAACAGGGACATGCAGTTACACAATAAGTGGTCGTAAACAAATGCCTAAAGCCCTACAGAGAGTACCTATCTTAGTTTTTTAAAAATAAGTAGAAAAATCTTTCTTAATGCAAATAAGTACTCTTAATATGTTTTTCTTAATATTAATAATTGAATATTGATTTTTCAAAGTCTGTTATTGTTTATTAAATAGGTGGTAGAAGTAAAATATTGGTTAGACACAAATTTTCCTGACGTCACCAATCTTTTTTTGTTAGTTGTTTTCTTACTGACAGTGGCCAAAAAGGATACTCTCTACCCTCACTGGGGGAAAGTATGTGTACACATCTTAGACCAGAGTTACTCAGGCTTTTATAAGCAAGCTTTCAGCATAGAAATTTACAATACCATAAGTAAAATAGATGGAGAAGGAAATGGCAACCCACTCCAGTATTCTTGCCTGGAGAATCCTGTGGACAGAGGAGCCTGATGGGCTGCTGTCCATGGGGTTGCACAGAGTTGGACATGACTGAAGCGACTGAGCATGTGTGCATGCATTGGAGGAGGAAATGGCAACCCACTCCAGTATTTTTGCCTGGAGAATCCCAGGGACAGAGGAGCCTGGTGGGCTGTCGTCTGTGGAGTCGCTCAGAATTAGACACAACTGAAGCGACTTAGCAGCAGCAGCAGCAGCATATAATACAGATAGCCAATGGGAATTTCCCTCATGACTCATGTCACAGGGGCTCTGTGACAGGCTGAAGGGTGGGATGGGGAGGGAGATGGGAGGGAGGTCCAAGAGGGAGGGGACATGGGTTTACTCATGGCTGATTCTAGTTGATGTATGACAGAAAACCACAACATTCTGCAAAGCAATTATCCTTCAATTAAAAACTGAAAAAAATAAAATGAAAAAAAAGCAAAGAAATATGCTGAATTCACTACTCCAATTTAAAAAAAAAGACTTCTGACAAACTTTGAAATAGCTGTCAGTTCTTGCTAAGATTTTTCAGACCACTATAAGCCATTCATCTCTGAAAATTTCTTCAGCTTGGTTAAGGAAAGAATGTGACATTTAAAGTCATTTTTATTTTCACATATTGGGAAGGAAGTATTTATATTAGACAGAGACACATATTACTTGATATATTCCATCTTAGCATTGGCAATTCCTGTAAAAATACATAATTTTGGACATTTTAAAACCATTATCATGACTTCAACCTGTTTTTCAAAATGACTTTATAGAGCCAGAAGTTGAGTCTTTACTCTCTACTGATCTCCATGTGCTTACAAAATAAATCAGAATATTTATTTTTATCCAAAGATATTGAGGATGCAAAGGTGTCTGGTAACATCCAAACAAAATCCTCTAGGGCTGGAAAAATGTTTAAGAACCAAGAGGTAGAGGCCTTAAGACCTGAAGTGAAAAATGCCCGACTAGCCCAGCTATGTTCCTGGAGGCAAATCCACAGACTTCAGTCTGACGCAGATCTTGAAGCCTGTCACCCAGCCCCAGCCCCTCTCAACCACACTCCTTCAGGAGTGATTTTGATGTCCCAGCACCCAGAGGGAGATATGTCCTAATGTGCCTCCAGAGGCAGCTTCATTGACATTATTCTGATTGTGAAACCTGAAGTAACTGTGTGGCCCAACAGCAATCCTGCTCAGCCATGGTCTGGGGACAGTCCTGCCCAACCAGGACCCTGGCAGGAGGCACACCCATCCATGTCATAGGGGACAGGCTTTCAGAATTTGGTCTCAGCAATGGATTCTGAAGCAGTCCTGCAACTTTGTTCTAGTCAGCTACTGTCAGGGGCTACTCCTGCCCTGCAACTTATTAAGAGCACACCCAGAGACCCAGAGAGAGCTGCACACATCCTTGTGCCTGGTAACAAGCCCACCATCTTTGAACCTCAAAGCATACCATTGTTCTAGTGCCAGCACTACTGACCAAGGCTTTACAGGGAGTCCTATTCGCCCAAGGACCAGACACAACGCATGTGAGCCCAAACCTCTGGTAACAGGCCTGCAAATACAGATCCTTCTACACACCCAGCAGCAGCTACATGACTGGCTGCAACCCAGCTCTACCATGGTTGGAAATAGTGCCATCATCCTGGAACTTGACAGAAGAAATCTACTCTACTCGCTAACACCAGTCGGTAAACATGGGAAGATGTATTCACCTCTTCAGGTGTGCAAAGCAACACAAGGCTATAAGTATCATGAAGAAAAAGTGAATGTGACACCAGCTAAAGACACTAGCAAAGATCTAGTAAAAAAGGCTAAATTTTAAAAATTAAAATATGTGGAAAATTTACAAATATTTAGAAAACAAGCAAGACATTCCTGAACAACTAATGAATCAAAAAAGAAATCAAAAAGAAAACCCAAAAGCATCTTGAGACAAACAAATGGAAATACTGCATATCAAAACTTATAGGATTCAGTTAAAGCAGTTCTAAGAGAGAAGTTTTTGGTGATAAATGCCTAAATTAGGAAAAATAAAGACAGCAAACAAACAACCCAGTGTAAAACCTCAAAAAACAAGAAAAAATGAAAAACTGAGCCCAAAGTCAACAGAAAAAAATTACAATGAAGATTGGGGCAGGAAAAAAATGAGATAGAGACCAGAAAAACACCAGAAAAGATCAATGAAACTGAGGATTTTTTAAGATAAAATTGACAATTTTTAGCTAGACTAAGACAAAATGTAAGGGCACTGAGATAAAATTAAAATTTAAGAGGAAACTTATAAATAATATAAAGAAATGCCAAAAATCATTATATGACAACACATTTGGTAACCAAGAAGAAATGGATAAATTCTTAGAAACCTACACCACCAAAACTGAATCATGAATAAACAGACAGTCTGAATAGACTAGTAACAGGGATACGGAAGAAGCAATCAAAATCCCTCAAAAATAAGAAGTCCAAGAACAAATGGCTTCCTTTGTGAATCTGACCAAATATTTAAAGAAGAATTAATGACAATCTTTTCAAATTATTCCAAAAATCATAGGGAAACACTTTCAAGTTCATTTTACGAGATCAGAATTATCCTCTATTAAAGCTGGATAAAGACACTACAAGAAAAGTATAAGCTAATATCTCTGATGACTATAGATGCAAAAATTTTCAAAAAAAGACTAGCAAATTCAATTCAACAGCACATTGAAAGTATCATACACCATGATAAATGGGATTTATCAAATTAAACGAATCAATAAAAGTGGTATCAGTTCAGTTCAGTCAATTCAGTTCAGTCGCTCAGTCGTGTCCGACTCTTTGCGACCCCATGAACCACAACACGAAAGGCCTCCCTGTCCATCACCAACTCCCGGAGTTCACTCAAACTCATGTCCATCGAGTCGGTGATGCCATCCAGCCATCTCATTCTCTGTCGTCCCCGTCTCCTCCCTCCCCCAATCGCTCCCAGCATCAGAGTCTTTTCCAGTGAGTCAACTCGTCGGCTCCGCGGCGCAGACGCGAGAGATGCCGGCTCCGGCGCAACCGACCACGTGCAGAAGCGCGGCTGAGAGGAGCTACCCCACGCCCAAGGCTAGGGCGGTGGCCGAGAGGAGCTGTCCCACGTCCAAGAGGCGGTGGCTGCGCGGGCACAGGAGGGCCGAGAGGAGCTACTCCACATTCAAGGTCAGGAGGGGCAACCTTGAGGAGATACCTCTAGTCCAAGGTAAGGTACAGCGGCTGCACTTTGCTGGAGCAGCTGTGAAGAGATACTCCACAACCAAGGTAAGTGAAACCCAAATAAGAGGGTAGGTATTGGGAGGGGGCATCAGAGGGCAGACACATTGAAATCATAATCACAAAAAACTAGTTGATCTGATCATATGGACCACAGCCCTGTCTAACTCAATGAAGCTAAGCCATGCTGTGTGGGGCCACCAAAGACGGACGGGTCATGGTGGAGACGTCTGACAGTATGTGGTCCACTGGAGAAGGGAATGGCAAACCACTTCAGTATACTTGCCTTGAGAACCCCATGAACAGTATCAAAAGGCAAAATGATAGAATAGTGAATGAGGAATTCCCTAGGTCGGTAGGTGCCCAGTATGCTACTGTAGATCAATGGAGAAATAACTCCAGAAAGAATGAAGGGATGGAGCCAAAGCAAAACAAATGCCCAGTTGTGGAGGTGACTGATGCTAGAAGCAAGGTCCGATGCTGTAAAGAGCAATATTGCATAGGAACCTGGAATGTTAGGTCCATGAATCAAGGCAAATTGGAAGTGGTCAAACAGGAGATGGCAAGGGTGAACGTCGACATTCTAGGAATCAGTGAACTAAAATGGACTGGAATGGGTGAATTTAACTCAGATGACCATTATATCTACTACTGTGGGCAGGAATCCCTTAGAAGAAATGGAGTAGCCATCATGGTCAACAAGAGTCCGAAATGCAGTACTTGGATGCAATCTAAAAAACAACAGAATGATTTCTGTTCTTTACCAAGGCAAACCATTCAATATCAGAGTAATCCAAGTCTATGCCCCAACCAGTAATGCTGAAGAAGCCGAAGTTGAACAGTTCTATGAAGACCTACAAGACCTTTTAGAACTAACACCCAAAAAAGATGTCCTTTTCATTATAGCGGACTGGAATGCAAAAGTAGGAAGTCAAGAAACCCCTGGAGTAACAGGCATATTTGGCCTTGGAGCACGAAATGAAGCAGGGCAACAGCTAATAGAGTTTTGCCAAGAGAAAGCACTGGTCATAGCAAACACCCTCTTCCAACAACACAAGAGAAGACTCGACACATGGACATCACCAGATGGTCAACACCGAAATCAGATTGATTATATTCTTTGCAGCCAAAGATGGAGAAGCTGTATACAGTTAGCAAAAACAAGACCAGGAGCTGACTGTGGCTCAGATCATGAACTCCTTATTGCCAAATTCAGACTTAAATTGAAGAAAGTAGGGAAAAGTGGTATACCATATTATAAAAGAATAAACACCATATGATAACCTCAGCAGATACATGTGTGCATACTAAGTCCCTTCTGTGATGTCTGACGCTTTGCAACACTGTGGACTGTAGCCCACCAGACTCCTCTGTCCATGGGATTCTCAGGGCAAAAATACTGGAGTGGGTTGCTATGCCCTCCTCCAGAAGATCTTCCCGACCCAGGGATTGAACCAGAGTCTCTTAAGTCTTCTGCATTGGTAGACAAGTTCTTTACACTAGTGCCACCTGGAAAGCCCTCAGTAGATGCAAAAAAGCATTTGACAAAATACAACATTCTCTTGTGATTAAAAAAAAAATCTCTCAGCAAATTAAGTATTGAAGAAATGTACCACATATAAAAAGGGCCATGTATGATAAGCTCATAGCTAACCTAGCAATCAATGGTGAAGAGCTGAAAGTTCTTCCTCTCATATTAGCAAAAAGACAAGGGTGCCCACTCTCACCACTTCAATTCAAATACAGTACTGGAGGTTTTGCACATAGTAATTGGCATGATGAAGAAATAAAAGTTATCTGAAGAAGTTAAATTGTCTGTTTGCAGATGATGTCATCTTATTTGTAAAAGTCAAAGTGTTAGTTGCTCAGTACTGTCTGACTCTTTGCAACCCCATGGACAATAGCTCACCAGGTTCCTCTGTTCATGGATTTTCCAGGCAAGAATACTCATGTGGGTAGCTATTCCCTTCTCCAGGACATCTTCCTGACCCAGGAAAAGAACTGGTTTCTCCCACATTGTAGGCAGATTCTTTACTGTCTGAGCCACCAGGGAAGGCCCAAGAATACTGGAGTGTGTAGCTATTCCCTTTTCCAGGGGATCTTCTCCACCTGGGGATCAAACCTGAGTCCCCTACATTATAGGCAGATTCTTCATTGTCTGAGCGAAAACCCTAACACCACCATCAAAATACTGTTAGAACTAATAAGCAAATTCAGTATAGTCACAGGATACAAAATCAACATACAAAAATCAGTTGCATTTTTATACATTCATAATTAAATATCCAAAAAAGAAATTAAGAAAATAAGTCCATTTACAGTAGCATCAAAAAGAATAAAACATTTAGAAATAATTCAACCAATGAGGTAAAAAATCTGTCCACTAAAACTATAAGACATTGATGAAAGAAACTGAAAGATAAATGGAAAGATATTCATCTTCTTTTATTAAACAAATTAATATTTAAATGTTCATACTATTCAAATCTATCACAGATTGATTCGCAGAATTCTCCATCAAAAACTTAAATGGCACTTTTCATAGAAATAGACAAATCAATCCTAAAATTTGTATAGTACCATAAAAGATCTTGAATAGTCAAAGCAATCTTGAGAAAGAGCTGGAGGCATCACATTTCTAGATTTTAAACTATATTATAAAGCTATAGTAATCTAAATTGTATGGTACTGGCATAGAGGACTTCCCAGGTGGCCCTAGTGGTAAAGAACTCCCCTGCCAATGCAGGAGACATAGGAGAGGTGGGTTAGATCCTTAGATTGGGAAGATACCCTGGAGGAGGGCATGGAAACCCACTCCAGTATTCTTGCCTGGAGAATCCCCATGGACAGGGCAGCCTAGTTGGCTACAGTCCATAGCGTCACATAGAGTTTGACATGCCTGAAGTAACTTAGCATGCAGCAAACACTGGCATGAAAACAACCACACAGATCAGTAGACCAGAATAGATAGCCCAGAAATGGCAACCCACTCCAGTGTTCTTGCCTGGAGAATCCCAGGGATGGGGGAGCCTGGTGGGCTGCCGTCTATAGGGTCGCACAGAGTCGGACACGACTGAAGCAACTTAGCAGCAGCAGCAGCAGAACCCAAACAAATATGATCTACTCATCTTTGACACAGATACCACCACCACCACCCAAAAAAAACTTCACTAAAAACAAACGACAACAACAACAAAAAAAACTGAGAACCTGAGAAGGGAGAGGATCCAGAAGATGAGTGAGAAAAGAGGCGATTCTATTCACAATGCAACCCCACTCACCCATAACTCCCAGCACACACTGAGAAGTTCTTTACCCTTATGCTGAAGCTGAAACTCCAATACTTTCGCCACCTGATGCTAAAGAACTGACTCACTGGAAAAGACCCTGATGCTAGGAAAGACTGAAGGCAGGAGGAGAAGGGGACGACAGAGGATGAGATGGTTGGATGGCACTACCGACTCAATGGACATGAGTTTGAGCAAGCTCCAGAAGTTGGTGATGGACAGGGAAGCCTGGAGTGCTGCAGTCCATGGGATCACAGAGTCGGACACAGCTGAGTGACTGAGCTGAACTTTATCCTTAAACTTGCTTTTTGGCAGCATCCATCTCTGTCTAATGCTGTGTTTTGATTCAAGGCCAAGGATCAGCTTGCCACTGTTGTTGGGCAGAAAGGCAAAGAAAAAGTATTTCCGAGGAAAAGAGGAAACTTAATATTTTTATTTATCTTTAAATTCAAGATTTTAAAGATTTGTGCCTTCCTTGTGTTAGGAGAAAATCTGCTCTTACTGTGCTAAGTGTTAAGACTCTGTATAAAATTGTCCAGTATGTTTGCCAATTTTATGATAAGAAACAAGCCATTTTCATTTTGGAACTTATTAATGAATTCTGAAAGGTGTTTGAACTCGTATACACAATTTTAAAGCCACATAATTTGGATTGCTGATGTAGAAAAGAATTAAAGAAAAGAAAATTATCTCGAACTGAAAGCTTAACTACTATGTTTCAAACTGGATGTAGTCTTTAATCAGAAACTCTAATGGATCTTTGACAATAATGCTAGGAATAAAGTTGCTTTAACACAGGAGGGTATCTACTAAATGAAAGAGAACACAGTTAATTGCATGGTAATTGCTTTATATACAGTACCTGAAACATGGTATTAGTCATTTTGGATGATGACAGATGGGTCATAATGCTTTTGCTCACTTTAGCACTGCAGTTGCCAAGCAGGATTCAGTTAATTTCTACATTTCCATATGAATGTTCTCATTTATAGCATTTAATAAACTTTGCCTTTTATCTGATTTTATAGGTTGTTTACCTCCTGCAAATAATACATTGGGAGGAGACAATCAATTAGAAATAAATGGTAAAAAAAATATTCTGGAAAATATTATTTTCTACTCAAGTGGACAGTTAAATGGAGATTAGCTCTGATCTAGTCTACTTAAATTTAAGTATCCCAAGATGAAGCCAATTAATGTGGGTGGTTCACATTGTTTCATCTTAATTCTCCCTCTTTTGATGAATTCCACAACCCTAATTGATCAACAGCAACTTTTCAGTGAGTTATTTCTTGGAAGGTACAAACTAGTGTCCTATGGCAGGCTCTCAATGTCTCATTCTCTGGTATTATTCTCTTGCAAAGACAAGAAACAATAATAATTATGACCAGCCTGAATAAATAAAAAATGCCAAAAAGCAAAAAGTGACTACTACAGTTCACAATCTTTCGCAAACATTATTTCTCAAAACTAAACTATGAGGCAAATAAAGATCATTACCTTTATGTTATCACTGGATCATTGAAGCTCAGAAAAGTGGTAACTTGACTTGTCCAAGTCACACAACCCACAAGTGAATGAAAATAAAATCAGAGCACATAGCCTTTGGCTACAGCTTCAGGATATTTTCCTTCAGTTCAGTTCAGTTCAGTAAAGTCGATCAGTCGTGTCCGACTCTCTGCGACCCCATGAATCACAGCACACCAGGCCTCCCTGTCCATCACCAACTCCCGGAGTTCACTCAAACTCATGTCCACAGAGTCGGTGATGCCATCCAGCCATCTCATTCTCTGTCGTCCCCTTCTCCTCCCGCCCCCAACCTTTCCCAGCATCAGACCATTTAATCTTAATTAATTTTTAAATTGTATTTTATAGCAAAAAATAATTCGACAACAAGGAAAAAGGGATGGGCTGATATTTGTTGCAATAGGCACTATTCCATGATGGTTACAGGAATATCTCCTTTGAAAATTGTTTAAAATCGCATCCCTATGAGATACACATTTAGAAAGCAAATTTAAAATTAGATCAAACAACTCATTTCCGTTTTAATTGTATAACTTTATATGTCAAACTTACTAGAGAAACTTTAGAAACACTTTTCCTTTGTTTACTAATTTTCAAAATAATGAGTTGATTCCTTTGCATCTTCCAGAGGTGACTGATATGATATTTTCTTGCTTTTCCTTTTTTTTTTTAAAATATGAACTCAAAAAAAAATATGAACTCATAGATTTAAATTTTATTTAGGTGTCTTACTTAATTGCAGTTATTATCCATACGACTGATTCTTAAGGTGACCCAAATGGGCACTATAGTTGTTCATTGCTTGTATTAGTCCAAAAGAATATGTCTGTATGTTTATCTATAGCATTTATTTATCTAACTATAGGGATTTATTATAAGGAATTGGCTTACACAATTATGGAACCTGAAAAGTCCTATGATTTGCTGCCTGTAAGCTGGAGGTTCAAGAAAGATGATGGTGCAATTTAGTCCAAGTCCACAGGCCTAAGGACCAGGGGAGCTGATGGTATAAATCCAACTGTGAGAGCAAAAGATGAGATGAGATGTTTCAGCGGAAGAAGTAAGACAGAAAAAAAGGGACAAATTCCTCCTTCCTCTGTCTTTCGCCTTGTGGCTGCTGTTCAGTCGCTATGTCCAGCTCTTTGTGACCCCATGAACTGCAGCTCTCCAGGCTTCCCTGTCCTTCACTATCTCCCGGAGTTTGCTCAAACTCACGTCCATTGAGTCACTGATGGTATCCAACCATCTCATCATCTGTTGTCCCCTTCTCCTCCTGCCCTCAATCTTTCCCAGCATCAGGGTCTTTTCCAATGACTCAGTTCTTCGTATCAGGTGACCAAAGTAATGGAGCTTCTGCTTCAGCATCAGTCCTTCCAGTGAATATTCAGGGTTGGTTTTCTTTAGGATTGAGTGGTTTGATCTCCTTGCAGACCAAGGGGCTCTTAAGAGTCCTCCAGCACAATTTGAAAGTATCAGTTCTTCAGAGCTCAGCCTTCTTTATGGCCCTCACCTCTACACAGTCTTTTGCTTTATGATTACTTAACATACTTATGGTTCCAAAGTTAAATCAACAAAAGAATGTATACTTAATGAAGTCTAACTAATATCTTATTAATTAAGCATTTTTAAAATTATAAACATATGACAGATGATACACATGTGGAGATAATGCTTGTGTGTCTTATATAAGCAACAGCATAGTATACACACACTTCTCCAAATTGTTTTATTCACTTAATAATATCCTTAGTGGTATTTAGAGAGATTCCTCACTCCCATTTATAGTGCATACATGTATCATATCTTATTCATACCGATTGAAAGGAGTGTGTCAATGTTTCTTTGCTCAGTTGTGCTAGTAAATAGACACATGTAACAATCCTATTTTGAGAAGGCCATGGTGACCCAGAACTCATATCCAAAAAGGATAAGGATCTAACTCATATTAGCAGGTAAGCCACTAAAAGCATATTCTGATATGTTATAATGCCCTTCGTGGGTCTGATTCCTCATTTTTACCACCATGAAAATCATTCTCTGAGTCCAATATTCTCTTATACTAATATGCCTGAGAGAAGTCGCACTTTTGATTGTTTAGCTTTTGGAGGACATACAAATTTTCCTTTGACTTCTAGCAACCATGCATTGGCAGACACAACATTCTCCTTCAACAATATGTGATTCAGTAACAAATTACTGATTGATTCAATCATCTATACTTTTTCATCTCCTTTTACATTCTTTGCCTATTTTAGTCGTTTTTATGTATTTCTGGCAGTTAAGTTTGATCTCGAGATCACTGATGCGGTTCCGGGAATTGTGGTATTGCCCTCTTTAATTTTTGTTAATCTCCCTTTTTTCATCTTCCTCATTCTTCCTCACTCTTTTCATCTTCCGCATTCTTCAGCTCAGTTCAGTCGCTCAGTCATGTCTGACTCTTTCCGAGCCCATGGACTGAAGCATGCCGGGATTTCTTGTCCATCACCAACTCCTGGAGCTTACTCAAATTCATGTCCATTGAGCCGGTGATGCCCTCCAACAATCTCATCCTCCCTTGTCCCCTTCTTCTCCTGCCCTCAATCTTTCCCAGCACCAGGGTCTTTTCAAATGAGTTGACTCTTCACTTCAGGTGGCCAAACTATTGGAGTTTCAGCTTCAGCATCAGTCCTTCCAGTGAATATTCAGAACTGATTTCCTTTAGGATGGACTGGTTGGATCTCCTTGAAGTCCAAGGGACACTCAAGAGTTTTCTCCAACACCACAGTTCAAAAGCATCAATTCTTCAGTGTTCAGCTTTCTTTATAGTCCAACTCTCACATCCATACATGACTGCTGGGAAAACCATAGCTTTGACTAGATGGACCTTTGTTGGGAAAGTAATGTCTCTGCTTTTTAATATGCTGTCTCAGTTGGTCATAGCTTTTCTTCCAAGGAGCAAGTATCTTTTAATTTCATGGCTGAAGTCACCATCTATAGTGATTTTGGAGCCCCCCAACATAATGTCCATCACTGTTTCCATTGTTTCCCCATCTATTTGCCATGAAGTAATGCCATGATCTTAGTTTTCTGAATATTCTATTTATGATCTTAGTTTTCTGAATATTCTATTTATATTGCATCCTTTGCATCTTGGTTCTGGATCTTTTTAGGCCAGTTATTTAGCCATTTCCAGTAACAGTATCTGTACTGGAAATAAAAGGTTGAGAACTATGTTATAGGCTCATGGGCAGGATTAGAAATTGTAAAAAGGAAGGTGCCAGAACAATACTAAACATCAGTTCAGTTCAGTCGCTCAGTCGTGTCCGACTCTCCGCGACCCCATGAATCACAGCACGCCAGGCCTCCCTGTCCATCACCAACTCCCGGAGTTCACTCAAACCCATGTCCACAGAGTCGGTGATGCCATCCAGCCATCTCATTCTCCGTCGTCCCCTTCTCCTCCCGCCTCCAACCTTCCCCAGCATCAGAGTCTTTTCCACTGAGTCAACTCATCGCATGAGGTGGCCAAAGTATTGGAGTTTCAGCTTTAGCATCAGTCCTTCCAATGAACACCCAGGATTGATCTCCTTTAGAGTGGACTGGTTGGATCTCCTTGCAGTCCAAGGGACTCTCAAGAGTCTTCTCCAACACCACAGTTCAAAAGCATCAATTCTTTGGCGATCAGCTTTCTTCACAGTCCAACTCTCACATCCATACATGACGACGGGAAAAACCATTGCCTTGACTAGACGGACCTTGGTTGGCAAAGTAATGTCTCTGCTTTTTAATATACTATCAAGGTTGGTCATAACTTTCCTTCCAAGTAGCAAGCATCTTTTAATTTCATGGCTGCAATCAGCATCCGCAGTGATTTTGGAGCCAAAAAATAAAGTCTGACACTGGTTCCACTGTTTTTCCATCTATTTCCCATGAAGTGATGGGACCAGATGCCATGATCTTTGTTTTCTGAATGTTGAGCTTCAAGCCAACCTTTTCACTCTCCTCTTTCACTTTCATCAAGAGGCTTTTGAGTTCCTCTTCACTTTCTGCCATAAGGGTGGTGTCATCTGCATATCTGAGGTTATTGATATTTCTCCTGGCAATCTTGATTCCAGCTTGTGCTTCTTCCAGCCCAGCATTCCTCATGATGTACTCTGCATATAAGTTAAATAAGCAAGGTGACAATATACAACCTTGACGTACCCCTTTTCCTATTTGGAACCAGTCTGTTGTTCCATGTCCAGTTCTAACTGTTGCTTCCTGACCTGCATACAGGTTTCTCAAGAGGCAGGTCAGGTGGTCTGGGATTCCCATCTCTTTCAGAATGTTCCACAGTTTATTGTGATCGACACAGTCAAAGGCTTTGTCATAGTCAATGAAGCAGAAATAGATGTTTTTCTGAAATTCTCTTGCATACTGGACTTTAAATATACATTACCTTCATCTTCAGTCACTAAATTCACTATAAGACTGAAATAAGTATATATATATATATATTTTTTGACAAATGTAAATTTTAAGATAATAGAAATTCAGTGGATCAGGTCACACAATTCTAGTTTTAATGTTCTGTTTCTGTGTTTTATATTTCAAATAAGAAAAGAGAAGGGAATAGATTTTTACTAATGATTTTATTACTATCATTAATAACAAATTTAAATTTATTTAGCACCTAAAATGACACATTGCCAAGTACTTTAACGTTATATATCTAAATTATTATGTTTAATAATAAAAACTAAATGTGCATGGTGCTTTACAAATTACTTTTGTTTAACTTGTCTCATTTATTCTTTATTCTTAAAATAGCATATGAGGACATTACATAAACCACTTGGCATAAAGTCTCCATTTTATCAAAATGATAAAACTGTATCTCAGAAATACAGCTAGTAAAAGGCAGATCTTAGATTTTAATCTAAGTGTTTTGGCTCTGAATCTTATTCTTTTTCCATTCCACTTTGTAATTTTGAATTGTGCTGGATACTCTTCAAGCCCTTTGCATCTGCAGAGGCACTTATTTTCCCCACATATCTCTAGTTTTACACCACCACCCTCAGCTTGAAGTATGGAGGGAATCATTGAGCCCTGTTCCAGGAACCCAGTTCAGTTTTGCCACCTCTCCAGTGCTGAGCCCTCTATCCCACTGGTTTACAAACCCTCTAAGCCTCTTGCCTTGAGGTCACTTAAGAGCACTTTGTGTTTCAATCGTAGTTTAACAAGTTGTTCCCGTATTTGCACTTGGCTTTGGTATTTCTGCTTTATCTCCAAAGACCTGCCCTAACACTTTTGACTTGTTCTGATTTCCCCTAATACTTCTCCTGAGACTTCAAAAATTTAATAATGCATTCCTGATGATGCAAATGACCAAAATTGGTATTCACGATCGCAAGCGGCTGGGCAAGGATAGACAGAAAAATTTGTAGGAACTAGGAGGAAAGCAACACTGGAAACACAGAATTAACCAAATTGAGATTGATACTCAAAAGACAAAACTTTACATCTTCATAAACTTCACTCAGTTTATATCATTAAGAAAGTGAGAGAATATTCAATAGTTGAGTTTTCCAGTAAGCCACAGAAGACTCAGGACTTACAAAGCAGTTTACAAAGCTAAATTCCTGATTTGAGATCTACCAGTGGTAATAACAATGAAGCTTGAAAATAACTGCAGTTTGGAATGGTCCTTTCACCATACTTCCTGTTAATTATTGCCAAGATTTTCTAACTATGGTCTGTAGCACTAGACTCTACAGAGCCGTTCTGAATTCTAATGCTTTCGTGGATTGCAGCTACTTCCCTCTTTGACAGCGTTGCCAGTATTCCTCAACAGAGTGCACAATACTTAGGCAATGAAAATTTTCACCACCAGAGTCTTCCCCCACCATGCACATATCTCTAATATTTAAAGATTACTTATGATTAGGATTTCAAAACTTAGACATGAAAGAATTGGCAAAATAATACCTAAAATCCAGAGATAATAAACCAAAAATTCAGAACAGTTTTAAGGATTTATTAGCCTGAAAATATGACATTATCTTCACTTGTGGCTAACCAAGAACAAAACCCTGGGAATTGAAAATATATATAAGCAAAATTGTCTACTTTGCTTGTGCTAATTTCAAAATAAGTTCAAGTGGTGGAACTTAAATCTGACATTTAAATTCATAATTCATCTTATTATATTCTAGGTTTTTTATTTACCAAAAACATTTAACTTGTCTGAGCTTCAGTCACTTTTGCAGAATCTGAATAAATCTCTCCTAATTTCCAGGGATGGGGAGATAATTAAATAAAATAATGTGAACATCTCTAGAAAAATGCATGAATGTGAGAGTTGAAATACAAAGAAAGCTGAGTGCCAAAGAACTGATGCTTTTGAAAAGGGGTGCTGTGGAAGACTTCAGAGTACCTTGAACAGCAAGGAGATCAAACCAGTAAACCTTAAAGGAAATCAACCCTGAATAGTCATTGGAAGGACAGATGCGGAAGCTGAAGCTCTAATACTTTTGGCCAGCTGATGAGAAGAGCTGACTCGTTAGGAATGGCCCTAATGCTAGGAAATATCGAGGGTAGAAGAAGAAGGGGGTGACAGAGAATGAGATGGTTGGATGGCATCACTGACTCAATGGACATGAGTCGGAGCAAACTCTGGAGATAGTGAAGGACAAAGAAGTGTGGTGTGCTGTAGTACATGGGGTCACGAAGAGTTGGACATGACTTGTTAACTGAACAGCAGCAAAGTGAATAAGAATAGACAACAATAATAGAAAAGGAAAGATATACCCATATGAATGCAGAGTTCCAAAGAATAGCAAGGAGAGATAAGAAAACCTTCCTAAGTGAACAATGCAATGCAAAGAAATAGAGGAAAACAATACAATGGGAAAGACTAGAGACCTCTTACAGAAAATTAGAGATACCAAGGAAATATGTCTGTAGAAGGAAATGGCAATCCACTCCAGTACTCTTGCCTGGAAAATCCCATGGATGGAAGAGCTTGGTAGGCTACAGTCCATGGGGTTGCAAAGAGTCGGACACAACTGAATGACCTTACCTTACCTTAGGGAAATATGTCATGCAAAGATGGGCACAATAAAGGACAGTAACAGTATGGACCTAACAGAAGCAGAAGATATTAAGAAGAGATGGCAATAATACACAAAAGAAATATACAAAAAAGATCTTCATGACCCAGATAATCACGATGGTGAGATGATTCACCTAAAGCCAGACATCTTGGAGTACAAAGTCAAGTGGGCTTTAAGAAACATCACTACGAACAAAGCTAGTGGAGGTGTGGAATTCCAGTTGAGCTATTTCAAATCCTAAAAGATGATGGTGTGAAAGTGCTGAACTCAATATTCCAGTAAATTTGGAAAAATCAGCAGTGGCCACAGGGCTGGAAAAGGTCAGTTTTCATTCCAAGCCCTAAGAAAGCAATGCCAAAGAATGTTCAAAATACAGCACAATTGCACTCATCTCACATGCTAGCAAAGTAATGCTCAAAGTTCTCCATGACAGGCTTCAACAGTACAGGAACTGAGAAGTCCCAGATGTATAAGCTTGATTTAGAAAAGGCAGAGGAACCAGAGATTAAATTGCCAGCATCCATTGGATCATAGAAAAAGCAAAAGAGTTCCAGAAAAACATCTACTTCTCCTTCGTTGACTGCACTAAAGCCTTTTACTATGTGAATCACAACAAACTATGAAACATTCTGAAAGAGATGGGAATACCAGACCAAATTACCTGCCTCCTGCAAAACCTGTATACAGGTCAAGGAGCAACAGGTAGAACTGGACATAGAAAAAGGGACTGGTTCCATACTGGGAAAGGAGTATGTCAAGGCTATATATTGTCACCCTGCTTATTTAACTTATATGCAGACTACATCATGTGAAATGCCAGACTGGATGAAGCATAAGCTGGAATCAAGATTGCTGGGAGAAATATCAATAACCTCAGATATGCTGATGACATATCTGATATGTAGACCACTCTCACGGCAGAAAGTGAAAAGAAACTAAAGAGCCTCTTGATGAAGGTGAAAGAGGAGAGTGAAAATGGCTTAAAACTTATCATTCAAAAAACTAAGATCAAGGCATTTGGTCCAGTCACTTCATGGCAAACAGATGGGGAAAAAATGGAAACAGTGGCAGACTTAATTTTCTTGTGCTCCAAAAATCACTGCAGATGGTGACTGCAGCCATAAAATTAAAAATGCTTGTTCCTTGGAAGAAAAACTATGACAAACCTAGACAACATATTAAAATCAGAGATATTACTTTACAACAAAGGTCTGTCTAGTCAAAGCTATGGTTTTTCCAGTAGTCTGTATGGATGTGAGAGTTAGACCATAAAGAAGACTGAGTACCAAAAAATTGATATTTTTGAAATGTGGTGTTGGAAAAGACTCTTTTTTTTTTCCTCTTTTTAAAATTTATTTATTTTAATTGGAGGCTAATTACTTTACATTATTGTATTGGTTTCGCCACACATTGAGAAGACTCTTGAGAGACCTTTGGACTACAAGGAGATCAAAGCAGTCAATCATAATGGAAAACAATCCTGCACATTCATTGGAAGGACTGATGCTGAAGCTGAAGCTCCAGTATTTTGGCCACCTAATGTGAAGAGTCAACTCATTAGAAAAGACCCTGATGCTGGGAAAGATTGAATGCAGGAGGAGAGAGGGACAACAGCACACAAGATGGTTGGATGGCATCACCGACTCAATGGACATGAGTCTGAGCAAGCTCCGGGAGATGGTGAAGGACAGGTAAGCCTGGCTGCAGTCCATGCTGCAGTCCATGTCACGAAGAGTGGGACACAACTGAGCGAATGAACTGCAACAACAAATAATAGTTTGATTTATTTTAAGTAATGTTTGCAGTAATATTACATGTGCAATGTATTTTAGCTACATATTCAAACAAATGTGGCATGAGTTCTTATTTTTTATTGTCTCTCTCTTAACTCCCATGCCTTTTATATATGTCTTACAGCATTTACTATTCCTTGCCTTATATTACTGTCATTTATGTAACAAATATCTATTATTTAAGACTCTTGAGAGTCCCTTGGACTGCAAGGAGATCCAACCAGTCCCTTCTAAAGGAGATCAATCCTGGGTGTTCATTGGAAGGACTGATGCTAAAGCTGAAACTGCAATACTTTGGCCACCTCATGTGACGAGTTGACTCACTGGAAAAGACTCTGATGCTGGGAAAGGCTGGGGGCGGGAGGAGAAGGGGATGACCAAGAATGAGATGGCTGGATGGCATCACCGACTCTGTGGACATGAGTTTGAGTGAACACCGGGAGTTGGTGATCGACAGGGAGGCCTGGCGTGCTGTGATTCATGGGGTCATGGAGAGTCGGACACGACTGAGCGACTGAACTGAACTGAACTGAACTGTCCAAATTTCTCCATCTTATAAGGATAGCAGTCATACTGGATTGGGGTGACTGTAATGACTTCGCTTTAACTTATTTACCTGTATAAAGACTGCATCTTCAAATAAGATCAAATTCTGCAGTACTGAGTGTTAGGGATCCAACATGTGAATGGGGGGCACGGTGCATAATTCAACTCATAACTGCTCTCTCACTGGAAGCTGGATATTTTCTATAGAAGTCTTCTGGGGTTATTCGACAGGGGCCTGCACCCTTCATTGTCTTTGATAATTTACAATTTGAGACAGACATTAACTTGCCATCTAATAGTGACACAAATGGTTCCTGTTCATAGAAATGGAGTAAATTTGGTCTTTCGGAAATGAAACTGATTTACACCTTCATATAAAGAGGCCTGTGTGTCTGTGTGCTAAGATGCTTCAGCTGTGTCCAATTCTTTATGACCACATGGACTGTAGCCTGCCAGGCTCCTCTGTCCATGGGATTCTCCAGGCAAGAACACTGGAGTGAGTTGCCATGCCCTCCTCCAGGGGAGCTTTTCAACCCAGGGGTTGAACCAATGTCTCTTATGTCTCCTGCATGGGCAAATGTGTTTTTTACCCCTAGCATCACCTGGGAAGCCTAGGTGAACTGTAGCACACCAGGCTTCCCTGTCCTTCACCATATTCAAGAGTTTGCTCAAACTCATGTCCATTGACTCAGTGATGCCACCCAACCATCTCATCCTCTGTTGTCCCCTTCTCCTCTTGCCCTCAATCTTTCCCAGAATCAGGGTCTTTTCCAGAGTCAGCTCTTCACATCAGATGACCAAAGCATTGAAGCTTCAGTTTTAGCATCAGTCCTTCCAATGAATATTCCTTTAAGATTCATTGGTTTGATCTCTGTGCTGCCCAAGTAACTCTCAAGAGTCTTTTCCAGTACCTCAACTGGAAATTTGGTGCTCAGTCTTCTTATGGTCCAACTCTCACATCTGTACATGACTACTGGAATAACCATAGCCTTGACAACATGGACCTTTGTCGGCAAAGTGATGTCTCTGCTCTTTAATATGTGTCAAGGTTTGTCATAGCTTTTCTTCCAAGGAGAAGGTGTCTTTTAATGCTGTGGCTGCAGTCACACCATCCACTGTAATTTTGGAGCCCAAGAAAAGAAAATCTGTCACTTTTTCCACTTTCCCCCCCATCTATTTCCAAAAGAAATATATCTTTAACATTTAATTATTCAATTAGACGGCAAACACCTGAGAATAGTAACTAGGGGGAGTCAGAAACCTACTGAACCAGTAGTCAGGTAACATAATCCTCACACTGTCCTGCGGTGTATTAGATTTAAGTCCAAAGAGCCAGGTCTCTTACCACCTCAGTCTTTACATAAGTACAGTGGAAGGATCCAACTCTATGATCATTATGATCCTATCATTTTGGGATATTCATTATGGTCCATGAGACACTTAGCCAGCTAAAGGCTTTTACTGTAATGGTCATTCATCCCAATTTTTGGTTCACGAATAGAAGTGAATAGCCTTTTGTAATAGGAGGAAACCTAGAGTTAACTCAATGTATAGTCATGGATTTAGGTACTTGTCCAAAGTGAAACAGCCTATTTTCCTAGCCCTTTATAAATATGTATGCTCCAGACCACACTCCTTAGCTGCTACTGCCAAATGTGTTCAACAGGCAGGGTTAAAGTGGCCTAAGGATTAGGCCACATTACTTTGCCAACAAAGGTCCATCTAGTCAAGGCTATGGTTTTTCCAGTAGTCATGTATGGATGTGAGAGTTGGACTGTGAAGAAACCTGATCGCTGAAGAATTGATGCCTTTGAACTGTGGTGTTGGAGAAGACTCTTGAGAGTCCCTTGGACTGCAAGGAGATCCAACCAGTTCATTCTAAAGGAGATCAATCCTGGGTGTTCATTGGAAGGACTGATGCTAAAGCTGAAACTCCAATACTTTGGCCACCTCATGTGAAGAATTTACTCACTGGAAAAGACCCTGATGCTGGGAGGGATTGGGGGCAGGAGGAGAAGGGTATGACAGAGAATGAGATGGCTGGATGGCATCACCAACTCAATGGACATGGGTTTGAGTGAACTCCGGGAGTTGGTGATGGACAGGGAGGCCTGGCGTGCTGTGATTCATGGGGTCGCAAAGAGTCGGACATGACTGAGCAACTGAACTGAACTGAACTGAAGGATTAGGCTGGGAGATGCCTGTTACAGCTTTGTACCTGAGGCTTAATTCTGCCATCTCTGACACTGAGGATGACAGAGCTGAGACAGCTCCAAAAACAGTCTCAAAGTAACAGCTGGTATTTTCAGATCTCACTACCCAGAAGAGTAGATAATAGTAAATAACATTTACTGTGCACTTACATGCTAAGTTCTTTACATATATTGACTCATACAAGCTTCTCAGAAGACTCTGTGAGGTACACAGAGAGATATTATTTTCACCTTATGTCCTCAGAAACTAACAAAGAACAAGTCAAGTAACTCCTCCAAGGCCACTCTCCACTCAGCTAACAGAAGAGCCACGGTTCAAACCCACACAGTCCATCTCCAGAACTTTGCTCCCAGTGATGATGTCTTCATTTTCTAAAATAAGGAGGCCAACTTATTACTCTGTTAATCTTAAACAACTCTACATCTTAACCGTCTAGACACACATGCAGCTGCTGTTATGAAATAGTATCTATACTATAAACAGAAAAGCTCAGATGTATTACAAATGTGGACTCCTGTTTCATAGCTCCTTTTCAAACTACACTGTATTGTCTGACACATCCTCATAGTGTATGACTCTAAGAAGTCAGCACCAGCTCCGCAAGTGGTACATTATGTCATATTGTTACATACATTACTATATGTATAATACACCCCATATATATTAGTTACATTTCATATATTATTAAGAGTTTTATTTCCAAATGCACATTCACCTACACATTCATGCACACATATTCTCTCTCTTTTACACACATACACCTTCACACAAACATACATACACATGTCCCTGTGCTATGCCTTCTTTAAGGACTTTCAAAATATACTGGTAGAATACTGAATATTTCCTTATTGTGCTTTTAAATTGTTCCTCTGGCTTGGCCAAACACGGAGAAGGTAGGTATCTATTCCTTCTGGGAAAACCCCCTCCCCCAGTGTATTAAAAAGAACGTTATTAGAGAATTTAAAGTAGAATTTTGCACACCTGCTTGAAATCACTGAATGCCTGATGGGTTTGATAATTTGCTGCAATGGCTCACAGAGTTTAGGGAAACATTTACTGACATTTATCAGTTTATTGTAAAGGATGTTACAAAGGACACAAATGAATAGAGACAGAGAATGTGATAGAGAGGTACATGGGGCAAGGTCTGGAAGGGTCCCTGATTCAGGAGCTTCTCTCCGCTACGTAGGGTGGGATGTACCATCTACCCAGCAGATGAATGTGTTCACCAACAGTGACACTCTCAGCACTCCACTGTTTAGAGTTTCCATGGAGGTCTAATTATATAGACATGATTAAATCATTGGCAATTAGTCAATCCATTAGTTTCCAGCCTCTTTCCTCTCCCCAGAGGCTGGAGGGTGGATCTGAAAATTCCAACCCTCTAACTGTGCCTTTGTCTTTCTGGTGACCAGCCCCAATCCTGAACCTATTTAAGGACCCCAGGTACTAGCCAGCTCATTAGCATTCAAAAAGACACTCTTGTCAATCCAAAGATTCCTAGGGTCTTAAAAGTTCTGTGCCAGGACCCAGGGAAAAAGACCAGTTATGTAGTTCTTGCTGCTGCTGCTGCTGCTAAGTCGCTTCAGTCGTGTCCAACTCTGTGCGACCCCATAGACAGCAGCCCACGAGGCTCCGCCATCCCTGGGATTCTCCAGGCAAGAACACTGGAGTGAGCTGCTATTCCCTTCTCCATATATATATAGTTCTTACTATGTCACAATTATCACAGTGGGCAAATAAATTTTGTTATGTAAATCAATTTAGTATATGTGGAGCTAAAAGGGATTTTGTCTGCTGTGGAGAATCCACGCCTACTCAAGGACTTGTGAACAAAGAATCATTTATTCAAGATTGTGATGAGAAGAGAGATAAGGAGTACACATAACACACATTTTATCAGAAAAAAATTCCTGCACAGTCACCTACTAGATGCAGTGCATGTCCCAACTCTCCAAGTCTTTCTCTTTCATTTTCAAAATTATTTAGGTCTTTTCAACTTCTGATTCCAAATTTAGATACCCCGAATCCACTATATTATACACTATGGAAGAATTGTTGCTGATGGTAATAAAGATTTTGTTTGCTCTAAGCAAACAAAAGATGGGCTTTCCTGGTGGCTCAGTGATAAAGAATTCGACTGCAATGCAGGAGATGCAGGTTCAATCCCTGGGTCAGAATAATACTCTGGAGATGACAATAGCAACCCCCTCTAATATTCTTGCTTGGGAAATTCCATGGACAGGGAAGCTTAGTGGACTATAGTCTATGGGGTCGTAAAAGAGGTCTACTGTCCATGGGGTCACAGAAGAGGCATGACAACAAACAAAAGATAATCCATTTATTACTATTCCAAACTTCCTAAAGGTGACATGAATTTTAAAGGTGACATACATTTTAAAGTTATGTTATCTATATATCAAATATATAAGAAGGATGAATAATCTTGTAAGAGGCAGACTGCTGAACAGGAACTAAAAATGCAAATGTATAGGGAAACAAGAACTTGCTCTGTATAAAATTTTCAGCATATTTTGGGCATCTAGATATGCTAAGACTAAACTATCTCATCTCCAAGGAAACTTTCTTATTCTCCATTCAATACTCTACAAACTCCTTAATTCTAGATAATATATCTCCAAAGATCTGGCAGAATCAACATTTCAAAAATGTGGACCCCATGATTTGAAGGTTAAAAAAATGATATCTTGTAGGAAGTAAACACTCAGTAAATGTTAATTGTGATTATCATTCTTGCAGTTCGGTCTACTTTCCTTCATGCACACAGGATGTGAGGACAGGACCAGGAGGGTAAGAGGAAAGGTTATTAGATCTCTCTCTGTAGGATAATCTCCAGACTTAAACATGTGACTGGTTTCACTTCCTACTATGAAGGACAACCCAAGGAGAAGTTGCCTAACCTACCTATAACTCAGGGTAGACTGAGGATAGTGGTGCATCATTTCTGACCAAATCCCAAAGACAAAAAAAAGAAAAAATGAAGCAAACTACATGTCCAAGAAACAAGTCTAGAAGCCAATTCTATAAATTGGAAGAATTTTAACTGAAAATAAAGTCAAGCCCAGATGAGAAAATGGACACAAAGCAAGCAAGGCTGTCATGGGAGCCATCATGGAAGGGAAGAGAGAAAGAGAAAATAAACATTAATTCAGGAAACAAAAGTGACTTATTCCTGCTGATTTATATTCTCTAAAGCTGCACGTAGGGGCTTCTGCATGGTAAAGACAGAAAAGGGTAATGGTCAACAGTTAATAACTTTCAAATTCAGTCTCACATTCTAGAGTAAACATGAAAACTGTTGGTTAAACTGATACGTATTTAGTAACTGTGATCGATCTCAGTAAAAACGTAGCTCCATGCGAAGGATGGGGGGGAGTGCATAATTGCACTAGGAGAACAAAATTACATTGTTTAGTCTGGCAATTTAGAACTTCAATAATTAAACCAAACCTCATCTCTTGTCAAACAGGTGAAGTGAAAGTCACTCAGTCATGTCCGACTCTTTGTGACCCCATAGACTGTATAGTCCATAGAATTCTCCAGGCCAGAATACTGGAGTGGGTAGCCCTTCCCTTCTCCAGGGAATCATCCCAACCCAGGGATCAAACCCAGGTCTTCCGCATTGCAGACGGATTCTTTACCAGCTGAGCCACAAGGAAAGCTCCAAACAGGTAAAAGAAACATCATTTTCTGGTGATAGCTCCAATTTGAATTGACATATAAGTATGATGTGAACCTAAGTTCTCATGGGTACCCTGTCAGGTATTCCCAAATATTTAATCTGCTTCCACAGTTGCTAAATAGATGAAATAATATTGATGTCTGTTTTTGTGTCAGTTTTCCATCACTTATAAAGAATGTGCTAAATAAATGTTCTGTTGAAGTGAAAAAAAAGGAAAAAAAAAAAACTAGCTGCTTTCCTTCTTTCTTCCCCAAAGTAACCGTATTTGCATACTGTTTTTTGATCCTGAGGTTTAATGCTGGTGATCTCTCCATTGTCTGGTGTTCTTCTAGAATGAGTCCAGCAGCTTGCCCATAAATAATTACCCAGTATGTTCATTACTGGGCTCCCCTGCTGGTTCCAATGGTTAAGAATCTGCCTGCTATGCAGCAGACCTGGGTTTAATCCCTGTGTCAGGAAGATCCCCTGGAGAAGTAAATGGCAACACACTCCAGTATTCTTGTCTGGAGAATTCCATGGACAGAGGAGCCTGATGGGCTACAGTCCATGGGGTCACAAATAGTCAGACACGACTGAGCGACTAACACACACACGTTCATTATCATGGATAAAGATCTCTGATGCTTATTTTTTCAATAACATTCTAGTATGACCAAAGCTGTATTTGCTTTCTCTTTACAGCACCAGAAATGTTAATGATTGCCTGAAATACATCCAACTAAATTGGCATTCACAGCAATGCTGCCTTGTCACCCATATTATTCCAAGGTTTGAGGCAAGATCAGATCTCCTGTTTAGTTCTCTTCCTCAGTGGACAGATAAACTCCTAGACGAGTCATTTCCCCTAATTTCTGACCTGTGGCTGGGTTGTCTCTTTAAATATCTCCTTCATGGAGCTGAAGCTCAAAGTTCTGGTTCTGGATGAAGCTCTGGGTGCTCGACTAGGCAATCAGACTGATTTAGAATTCTCCAACCACACAGGATAAAGACAAGGAAAACTCAATATGCTGCCCACAGATAAAACAGGAAATGTAAGACAAGTACATGATTCCTCTAAATGCTCAATGTAGTAACTGGGAGGAGATGAAAAATTCACGTGAGTATCCAGGTTTAGAATGTAGCTTTGGAGTGCTGGACCTCACAATTTTTCTGAATCTGAAAAAATGAGGTTTGAGTTCTCATCTATGATTTGAAAAGGCACCGTGAAAAGCATCAGATAAGTTTGAGCAAATGTGGTTGATTGGGTAACAGTGAAGTTAAGACCACTCAAAGGTAAATTTTTGTGCTAGAGAAGCTCCAGCCAAGATTCTTCATATAATAATTGTTACCAGACAGAGTTGTATTACACACAATAATCAGAGCAGCAGCCTTTCACAAATGATTTCTAAAAATTGTACACATCCCATGAGAAAAAAACAATAGTGACAAATTTGGGTTTAATATAGGAGAAGGCAATGGCACCCCACTCCAGTACTCTTGCCTGGAGAATCCCATGGACAGAGGAGCCTGGTGGACTGCAGTCCATGGGGTCGCAAAGAGTCGGACACGACTGAGCGACTTCACTTTCACTTTTCACTTTCATGCATTGGAGAAGGAAATGGCAACCCACTCCAGTGTTCTTGCCTGGAGAATCCCAGGGACAGCGGAGCCTGGTGGGCTGCCATCTATGGGATTGCACAGAGTTGGACACAACTGAAGTGACTTAGCAGCATATTTTTAAGTGAGGTTTCAAGTTATTCAAAGATCAATGATTTTAAAAAAATGACAATTTGGAAACTTTTGTCCTTATTTTATGTTTTTGGTTACATGGCATGTGGGATCTTAGTTCCCCAACCAGGGACTGAACCTATGTCCTCTGCAGGGGGAAAGAGGCTTAATCACTGGACTGCCAGGGAAGTCCACAGAAACTTCTCTCTTTAAAACTGTCCTTAGTCCAAAGACTGTTCTCTTTGTCTGTGTCTTGATTCCTGCCCTGCAAATAGGCTCATCCATACCATTTTTCTAGATTACATATATATGTTAATATATGATATTTGTTTTTCTCTGACTTACTTCACTCTGTAGAGTAGACTCTAGATTCATTCACCTCACTAGAACTGACTCAAAGAAGGAGAGGGTGGGACGAGTGAAGAAAGTAGTACTGAAACACACACATTACCATACTACCATGTGTAAAATAGATAGCTAATGGGAAGTTGCTGTACAACACAGGGAGCTCAGCATGGTGCTCTGTGACACCTGGAGGGGCGGGGTCGGTAGTGGGGAGGTTCAGGAGGGGACATAGGTATACTTACGGCTGGTTCACGCTGTTGTGTGGCAGAAGACACACAATACTGTAAAGCAATTATGCTCCAATTAAAAAAAAATTAACAAAACTGTCCTTTCCTATCACTGAGTTTTGTTATTCATATGATAAAAAACCAACATGCAGAAATCACACCACTTACAACACATGCACACACACACATTTTGGGAGACTTTTTCAGTGGAACTTAAAGATAGGCATCCCAGGTCTTCATTTGTGGAGATAACTCAAAGGACTAAATTCTCTGTTTCTTGATAAACCAGGATCCACACAGATAAATGCTACCATTACTTTTCCATCTGCTGAATTCAGGGAAAAGCCCACACCTTTTAATCCATTGTAGTTAAATTCATTAAAAAGCATAGAAGCAAATTTTATTAACTCACATTTTTCACCTACTCATAAAAATCGCCAGTTATTCCTTTTCTTTTTAATTCAACTGTGCTTGAAAACTCCAGTTCAAATTACCCTACACAGTTGGGTAGGTCATGGTTACCAATTTGCATATAGATAACTTCATTTAAAAATGGGCTTAACACAGCCTATGAAACAGCAAAGTAGGGAGCAGGGTACTGTCCAGATTGATTTTCCTGAAGGGCTTAGGGAATTATACCTGCAACAGTAACTAATGCAGGCAACAAGAAGCCTTGGGGAAAAATGGCTATATTTTTTGAGTAAACAAATTATATATATATTACAGTTATAAAAATGTCTTAGCACATATGTTCAAAATTCTTAGTCATAAAATCCAACTGAAAAAGTCCTTTACTATTTACCAAGCGGCATTTGCATGTTATTCTCACAAAGGAGAAAAAAGATCCTAAATGTTCTGTGTTTTGTCTTCGCTGTGGGACACAAAAGACAGGTAAAACCTATACTTCTGATTTTAGATTATTTTACAATGAATGCTGGATTAATATGTCACTTAAGAAAAATCCTGACCTGAAGAATGCTGCTTATTTTGTCTGGCCATCCTGGATAAAAGTACTTTACCAGCAGTTTTCATTTTCACCTGAGTCAGATATTCATCTAAATACTCCTTGATATGCTCTGAGTTTTTATTTGTTTATTATTTTTAAAGCAGCTTTATTTACATAACATATAATTCACTCACTCTAAATGTTCTATTCAGTGATTTGTCATAAGTTTACAGAGTTATGCAGTCACTGCTGCTGCTGCTGCTAAGTTACTTCAGCCGTGTCCGACTCTGTGCGACCCCATAAACGGCAGCCCACCAGGCTCCCCCGTCCCTGGGATTCTCCAGGCAAGAACATTGGAGTGGGTTGCCATTTCCTTCTCCAATGCATGAAAGTGAAAAGAGAAAGTGAAGTCGCTCAGTCGTGTCCAACTCTTCATGATCCCATTGACTGCAGCCTACCGGCTCCTCCGTCCATGGGATTTTCCAGGCAAGAGTACTGGAGTGGGGCGCCATTGCCTTCTCCGGTGCAGTCATTACCACCATCTAATTTTAGAACATTTCCAAGACTCCAAAAATAAACGTTGTGTCCATTTGTAGTCACTCCTCATTTTCACACTCGGCCCCAAACAACCACTAATCTGTCTTCTGTCTCTATAAATGTGCTCTTTCTGGGTAATTCATATAAATGGAATCATATAACATGTGGCATTTTGTATCTGGCTTTTGATGGGTTCTTTGATGGTGACTTTTAACTGACAGTAAAAGTATTAATTGAGAATAATTCACCAGTCCTCTCTGTCTTGTGTTCCATTCATTTAGTATATACATATATATGGAAAGTGAAAGTTGCTCAGTCATATCTGACTTTTTGCAACCCATGGATAGTCCCATGGATAGTCCCCATGTACAGTCCGTGGAATTCTCCAGGCCAGAATACTGGAGTGGGTAGCCTTTCCCTTCTCCAGGGGATCTTCCCAACCCAGGAATTGAACCAGGGTCTGCTGCATTTCAGGTGGATTCTTTATCAACTGAGCTATCAGGGAAGCGCTATACATATATATTTATATATATGTATAAAGAGCCAAATGAAGATAAAAACACATTATTAGCCAAAGATTTTCAGTTGGGACACTGGGCTAGAATTCATATTGTGTTGTGGACTGTCTCTCCACTCTCATTCCCAGGCAAGAGAGTAGATCCTTTGGACCTTGCAAATTGAGCTGACAAAAGAGAACTCTGGCTCTTTCATTTCATCCCAGATTTCTTGAAGACTCCAAAGTGGTAAAGAGGATGCATGACACCACCAGCATCCCTCACAAAATTTAGAATGCACAAGCAGTCATCTAGGTTAGGGGAGCCAGCAGAGTTAGCTCACAGCAAAAGCAAGCTTTCAGAACCCAGTTTACAGTCCAGATGCAGATTTCTGATGCAAGACAAAGCCAGCAGATAGAGAAAGAAAGCATTAAGGAAAGAGAAACACCTTATTTCAGCCACATGTTTGTAATCCACAGTCTGGAACGTTAGCCACATATGGGAAAATTTTTGTGGCATCTCACCTCCCACATTCAGGGCAGAAAGCTATCTCTGCATTAGCCTGTGTGTCACCCAGTGGAATGTGACCCCCTCCTATCTTTGAAAAATGTGGACACTTGCAATGGTGGTGCTCCCAGTCTCCATGACCTACTTGAGGCCCCTTTCTTGTTTTGCTGTCTCCCCACACAGCAAAACAACATCATGTCAATACTCACCTTTTAAGTTTTTCATTTCTGGCTTACACCTTGAACTGACCCTTAACTCCATATAGCCAGACACTCCATAATTAAAACAGGAGAAAAGAGTTTTTAGGCTGAATGTCTTAAATTCTACGGCTGCTGTATCTTCTACCACCATTCTCATTAAGATCACAAATTATTATCAGACAATGTGTGTATATTTTACCGTAGATGGTGGCTATTATCATAGAGCTTCCCTTATAAAGTCACTGAAGGGTAATTCCTAAACAAATCCTCTCACTTTAGCTGTCTACACATTTCTTGGTCCTAGTTTGATGTTAGTATTCAATGAGCCTATACCTTCAGAGACCATTGAGATCTTTGCTATATTTTTCCTCAAAACTTACCTCTTCTTCACCAGTTAGTTCTCTTAAGCTTGCATAATCTTTACTACTACTCTTCTGCTATTACAAATTCTAACTGCTGTAGGAAAATAGTTAACTGTGCCCTGACCTATAGACAGGATACAGGAGGAATAATAGAAAAACTAGAAGTCTAGATATCAAAACAAAGTCTGCTCATTATTTCTCTTTTGTTTTTATAACCAGGGTTGGCCCTAGGAAATCCTTGGAGAAATGAAGCTGCTATTCTATACTAAGTTTCCTAAGAGAGATTCCTAATCTGAGGAAAGAAATTCTCTCTCTCTCACTGCTCCAGACAAGACCCTGGACAAAGTTTTCTGGACCCTTTTGAAGAGACCTCTTGCTAAACACAACATTAAACTTCTGTCTGGTGACACAATAAAAGCTATACATCTAACACCTAGTAGCCCAGTCTTCAAAATCAGCGTGCTGTGCTTAGTTGCTCAGTCATGTCTGACTCTTTGTGACCCCATGAGCTATAGCCCACCAGGCTCCTCTGTCCACAGGATTTTCCAGGCAAGAATACCAGAGTGGGTTGCCATGCCCTGCTCCAGGAGATCTTACCAATCCAGGTATCAAAGCCAGGTCTCCTGCATTGCAGGCAGATTCTTTACCATCTGAGACAGCAGAGAAACCCAAGAATACTGGAGTAGGTAACCTATCCCTTCTCTGGGGATCTTCCTGACCCAGGAATCAAACCACAGTCTCCTGCACTGCAGGCAGATTCTTTATCAGCTGAGCTACCAGAGAAACCAGCATGCATCAGTTAAAACCAATTTCCCAGCCAATGGGAATCAACCCCACTACATGAATGAACTACATGAACTAAATGAAGTCTATCCATCCTCCCATGGAATAATTCGTTCCTCAAATAGTAATCCTCACTTTTATTCTAAAAGATACCTACCTTGTGCACCACGTGTTAAAATGAGAGGCACTAATTATTCCTCCCACAAATTCTAGTCAATTGAGAGACCACGGAAACATGGCAGAGGGGTGAGTTTACAATATCATCTTTAGACTCAGGTGGAGAATAGGGAACAAGGAGAGCTGAAACATGCTGGGGTCTGTTAGACTGAAGCTCAGTTTTCTCACTTACTTCACAGAGAATGGAAATAAGATAAGCCCTTACATAGCCTGGAAGAGAGGAAACAATACCAAGAAAGCAAAAAGATAGATTTAGGAGGATGCTACATGTGAGCCATAATCTTTAACAGAAAAATGAATTTGGATAAATTACCTCTACTGGAAGGAAGAAGTAAGAAAACAGAGAAAAAGACACTACCTCTTTATGTTTTCTCAATAGCCTAGGATGTTTGTGGGGAATTTTCTTATGTAATGGTTAAAATAATATGAGAAGAGAAAAAATAGGATAATTCTTAGATTCTGTAGAATGATAAACTCATGCCACCCACCTTACTTTATGAATAATTGTGAAGTTTAAAAAGTGTACCATGGCAATTATGAACATGGGCTCTTGAGCTGTACTAGTCAAAGCCTACTTCTGTCACCTACCATTTGAACAGTCTCAGATAAATAATTTAAACACTTCCATTTTTTCTGTAATAAAAGGTGATGATAGGGTCTACTTTATAGATACTAAGTTCACAAAAAGTATTTAACAAAATGCTTAAATGTCAGGATTATTATTATATGTGACAAGCATAAAACTATATAATATTACTAATTAATTTTACATCAAAGAATTAGAATAGCTCTCATCAGTCTCTCTCATCTAGAATAATTTTGTCCCCTTTATCATCAACTGTTGCTAATCAGGTCTTATTTTTATTTACGTATAATTGCTAGCCTTTGCATCTTTACTTGGCCCATGTCATTACAAAGAATACTTGCTTCTTCCAAATGCTCTGCAAAATATCTTTGCTTAGCTTCCCCAGAAATAGATTTATAGCTCTATTTCTTGGTAAGTTTCTATTTTTCTACCATACTATAATACCAGAAGAAATCTTTATAGCCATGATGCTTGTGTCAGGAAAAATGATGTGCAGATCGATACTCTTGAGGAGAGGATTCCCAGTTGGGTAGAGTCATGGTTTCCATGATTCTTTCTGCATGCTACTGTCAAAAATAGTTTCTTTAACAACATAAGTTTTGAACTTAA